>NW_007726215.1:924359-975223 GCF_000696425.1 Galeopterus variegatus | reverse complement strand
CTTTCTTTCTTTCTTTCTTTCTTTCTTTCTTTCTTTCTTTCTTTCTTTCTTTGTTTCTGCTCATGATTGCTTTGGCTATTTGGGGTCTTTTTTTGTTCCATATTATATTAGTCCATTTCTGTTGCTTATAACAAAATAACTGGAACTGGGTGATTTATAAAGAAAATGAAATTTATTCCTTACAGTTTCAGTGGCTGGGAAGTCCAGGGAACACATCTGGTGAAAACTTTCTTTGGTGGTGACTTCAGTGATAGCAGTCACATTATGAAATGGTGGAGCAGAAAAAGCAGAGACAAACAGACTCTCCTCTGTCTTCTTTCAAAGCCCTCAGAACCCTACCTCTGACCACCACTTTTAATCCATTCACTACGACACGCTCCTACAATCTAATCACTTTTTCAAGGCCCCACTTTTCAATTCCCACAACAGGACTTCCCACCCTCTTTACACTGCCACAGTGGGGACTAAGTTTTGTGGGGACACTCAACCCAAGGCCGGTAGTATGGACATTTTCAGTCCACTGATTCTTCTAATGCATGAACAAGGAATGTCTTTCCATCTTTTTGTGTCCCCTTTAATTTCTTTCAGCAGTGAACTGTAGTTCTCATTGTAGAGATTTTAGATGCACTATTATTTTTTCCTAAAATTTATCATATGGCACATGCTTAAAATGTTGAATGAATTGTAACTTACCAGATTATTGAATGATCCAACTTGTTTTGCTATATCCAAAACAACCTTGAAGTCTTCATAATAAGAGAAACAGTAGTGAAGGTCAGTGAATAATTTGATTAACTGAATTGTTTACTTTCTTATGTTTTTAGCATACTATAGATATATCTCATAGAATAATCAGCATATGTACCAACACTTACCATAGTGGAATAACACTATAATTTTATAGTGGAGTTGCGGTCTTGAATAACACAAGAACAACAATAATAATAACAATAACATTCTTAACTACATGGTGTGTGCTAGGAAATATGTAAATTATTTTACATATATAATGTAACTTAACCTTCACAACAATCCACTGAAGTAGGTGCCATTATTATTCCCAATTTACAGATGAGAAAACTGAGCCATAGGGACATTAAATTACTTGTCCTTTACTATGTAGAGAATAAATGCTGGGCCAACAAAACCCAGTTTTGTCAGATTCCAATGTAACCTCCAGGCCAAGCTGTATCCAATCAAAAGAGCTTTCACCACCAAAAAGGTGAGACAGTTCTGAAATGTATTTCTTATAGTAGTAATGTTCAGCTTATTTACTCCCATTGAAAAGCCCATTATTTCAGTGGGTCACTGGGAACAAAACACTGTCTATAGATTATAGAAATGGTATACCTCTCATACATATTAACTACTTTTCAAATATATATACAATCTGTTAGATTTGATAAAATATAAATTCACTACTACTAAATTATATTAGCTTTTCTACTTCTATGCAATATTTCAGTCAACAGATAATGAAAGTACAACTACCAGTATGTTAGAATCTAGAAAATTGTATTATATTGGAAAAGGAGTTTCATACTTGAAAATGCTAATACCTATAGAACTAAAAAGCTTTAATAACCTTAATGAATAAAATGTACTTCTCGGCATAAGGAAAATAGCTAACAAGGGTACCTCGAAAAGATGGAAAAATAGAATTGAAAGATATGAATCTTTGCATGAACTTACTGAAAATCTCTCCTGTATGCCTGTCAATAGTAAATTGTTATGAGATAACACTTATGAAATACACCATGTGTTTGAAAGTTACCCACTTAGTTATATCCATTTTGGAATCTGAAGTACTAAAAAACTATTTTTCTTGCTGTTAAGAGAATATGGAATCATAATCATAACTGAAAACTACATCTTGACTATTCACTCTGAGTCCAGCTCCTGCAACATACTAGAAATTTAACCAATATTTATAAATAAATGTTCAATTTGTGACCTGCATTCTGTGCTACCCTCTAGAGATCTTTTATTTATGTTGCTAACACCCAAATGTCTGTCTAGTTTCTTAAATTTAGAGCTGCTGTATCTTAATGCTGTATTTAATTAAAAGTCAATAAAACCCCTCAATTTAAAAGTTATCATGGTCAAAACTGTGGGTGAGCTATGGAATCCAGAGATAAAGGCAGTTAACATAGACTTAACCACCTGCGAGGTATAATAATCGTGCTGAAATGCATAGCCCAAAGTGTTTTTATTGTTATTTTAAAAGTAAGTATACACAAAAAAGTAATGGAAGATTTCAGATATGACAATTAACAAATTATCATATAATTGACAGCAAATAAGGAATTATTTATGAATCCAATGTTATCCAACATTCCAAAACAAATTTTAAATTATCTATTAAAAAATTCATGAACTTATCAATTATATACCTATGAGAATGTTACCCATTGTCTCAACAGCATATTTTCAATATTAGAAGTAAAGAGATCTAGAAATATCATTGGGTCCAAAAGCAACCTGTATCTGGATCATTCAAAGGTTTGTGATGTAGAACATAAGATCAGGATGATGATAGATTCCTTAGATAATTCTACATTTTATTTTGAGAACCATCGTCCATGTAATTATTACATAAATTTTATTTACTAACATTCACTCACCAAATATAACTTCGTGCTAGATATACCCATGTTCTAAAAGATTATACTAATTCTTGAACAGTATTCATTGGTTAACAAATATTTATTGAGTACAGTGTACTACCATGAAGTGAATAGTGTTTTCAAAGACATTGGCCCAGAATCCAAATTTATGTCTCTATACTTTGATAGTTTTGGGTATTCAGGAACTAAATTCTTCATACTTGCCTTTTTCTCATGTGTAAAATAATTTTATTGAACTCATAAAATTATTTGAAAAATTAAGTAAGAAATATATATGAAAATATCTTGTTATCTGTGAAATAAATTTAAAAATTGGCCAAATCAGTTGTTTGGCATCTATTTACATAAAACACATCATTGCCTAACTTTTTAAAACATTTTGCCAGCCATAGATTCAAATATATTTTCAATTAGACAAAATTGTTACTATTTATAAAAATTATCAATGAAATTTTTAGTCTCAACTCATATAATTACAGAAGAGTGGCTTTTAGTCAGCTAATTCAGGCCAAAATTCACCAGTCCACAAATGTGTTTTGAGTACCTAATAGGTACAAATACCTCCTGTGATCACATAATATATTCTCTTTTCTTTACTTTTTCAATTTTCTTTTGTTCACATGACATCAGAATTACCAGTTATTGCTACACACAACTAGGGATAACAAATTTTTTTTCACCTCTGGCAATTAACAGCATAATTTTTATGAGAATCCATGATCCTAGATTACTAAACAGAGCTGTGAAATCTTCAGAACTCTTCTCAGTCTCTTATTTTCTATGAAAAATTAAACTTTCTTGTAGAATTATTAACTATAACTAAGGTAATTTAAACTTAGGAATAGTTAAAACATAGAACTTCTAAGTGACTTACCAGATATGACCTTTTATAATGGAGGTATATCCTTTAAAATAGAAAACCAAAAGCTGTGAGCAAATTACAGTGTTTCCAAAGAAAGAATAAGCAGCTAGAGTCCTCTGGAAAACTGCTATGAATGCATTTAAGATATGCAAGTGTTAAACTCTTAAGCATATTTATGAATCCACTCAACAGATATTTGAGGGGTGTTATGAGTTGAGAAATGTGGTAGGAGCTGTACAAGGAAGGTATAAAGATAAATCTTAGACTACACACTTACAGATCATGCATTGAATAACAGAGCTAAGACACATCAGACATAGACGCAGGTAAAATACAGATTCAGATTGTCTGGCTACAGCTAAGGCCTGGAATCCTCACAGCACCAATTGTCTAGTTCTATGACCTGTTCATGATGCCAATTACAAAGCTAGGTGACCACACCTATTGTCGAAAACATAGAACTTCTAAGTGACTTACCAGATATGACCTTTTATAATGGAGGTATATCCTTTAAAATAGAAAACCAAAAGCTGTGAGCAAATTACAGTGTTTCCAAAGAAAGAATAAGCAGCTAGAGTCCTCTGGAAAACTGCTATGAATGCATTTAAGATATGCAAGTGTTAAACTCTTAAGCATATTTATGAATCCACTCAACAGATATTTGAGGGGTGTTATGAGTTGAGAAATGTGGTAGGAGCTGTACAAGGAAGGTATAAAGATAAATCTTAGACTACACACTTACAGATCATGCATTGAATAACAGAGCTAAGACACATCAGACATAGACGCAGGTAAAATACAGATTCAGATTGTCTGGCTACAGCTAAGGCCTGGAATCCTCACAGCACCAATTGTCTAGTTCTATGACCTGTTCATGATGCCAATTACAAAGCTAGGTGACCACGCCTATTGTCGGGCTCTTTTACCTGCCGGTAATCCTGCACCAACTGGGCCGATTGTTGAGCTAGGGCTGGGTCTGGAGCTCCCAGACCCCTCAAGCCCATTCACAGACTGGGTCACAAACCCTTCATATGCCAGGCTGGGTCATCAGACCCCACACACTCCAGGCTGGGTCTCCAGACCCCTTCGCGCAGGTCTATGAGCTAAGTAACTGGCCAAAAGATCCTTGGAAGCCGTAGGTTTGGAAAAGCATGGCTGTGCCAGGCGGATGCTCGAGGCAGACCCCCACCTGCCTGCTTCACTCAAACTACTCTCTACCTCTCTCTCTCTATCTATCTCTATCTCTCTCTATCTCTATCTCTATCTCTATCTCCCTCTCTCTGTCTCAAGAACACAAGAATAGCAACCAAACTAAAAAGACACATTGGCACACATGTGCACTAACTCCACACCCACATACGCAATTTGCTTACAAAGAATGCTAAACCACACCCAACAGGACCCCAGGCAAGGGCCCTGACCAAACTATTCTATTTTCCCAACACAAATACAGCAGTATATGAGAACTATATTATAAGACAGAAATTGGTGTGCCACAAAATATGTATAAATTTTAGGAGTCATTACGTAAGTGGGAGGATCAGAAAAAACTTCATGGAAATAGAGTTCTGGAACCACATGGCCCCTGATAACATGCTACAGTGAGGAAAGAAAGCTTGTTAGGCCTAGAACCAGTGAGAACCAAGGCAAGAGAGTGGGAAACTACGAATGAATTTGGACAATAGTGGGGCCAAATGGTAAACTTTGTGAAACTTTTGAGAAGGGATATGAAGCTGTATATTATACGAGAGGCAAGAATTCATAAAATGAATTACAATAAGAGGTTAAAGAAAGGAAAAACAGGGACTACTGTAGCAGAAAGAGGCACTGGAAATGGCATGTAGAAAGTTAAGGATGTCTGCAATGAGCCACAAGAATGACAGAGAGTAAGAATTTTGTAAAGACATTTTAGAGAAACGATTGGCAAGATGTAGTAACCAGTTGGATTTAGAGTTAGAAATTCTATTTTTTTTCCCTTGGCAAGTACCTCCTGGCATTTATCCTGTAAATTTCCATGCCTGTTAGAACTATTGGGGGAGCAGTGTAAGGAGGAAGAAATGGGGGGATGGTGATTTACCTATTCTTCTCCATCTTTCTGAGGAGCATTCGACAGGGGAAACAATCCCCGAGTTTCATGTGCTCACCCTCTACCTAATTTTCCACCTATACCCTGACTACTGATTGTATTCTCTCTACCCCACCCCTCACAGTTTAAAAACATCTCTGCTGCTGAGATAATGTTCTGGAATCCCCAGGGAATGAATAGGGGCATGGTGCCCACAAGCTAAGGTTAAAATACAGCAGCTTGTGATAGCACCGAGAAAGAGATAACATTTTTCAAAGTGCATTGTATCAAGACATGTTCATACCTGAAGCTGAATAATAAATTGAAGACAATAAAAGGCTAAACAAAGTTATGGAATCAATAAGAGGAAAAGAGAAAGTAATACAAGACCCCAAAAGAGTCAATAAATTTGGACACGTCAAATTAACTTTATTACGCCAGTGCATCTGTACCCAGAATGTGCAACAATCTGCCATCTTTTCTCTGATTTAGACTTTAAAACTTTTGCTTTCTTCCTTCTTTTGATAATTGGGTCTAATTCCTTTATATGCTCTAATCTTCTATCACTTATTTCTTACTCTGCACTTATTAATTCCTTAGACTGGATTGCATATCATTCCACACTTGTACTTATTCCCTTTTCCCATTCTATTCCTTTCAGGGGACTCATTCCAGTGGTGATTTACCTATTCTTCTCCATCTTTCTGAGGAGCATTCGACAGGGGAAACAATCCCCGAGTTTCATGTGCTCACCCTCTACCTAATTTTCCACCTATACCCTGACTACTGATTGTATTCTCTCTACCCCACCCCTCACAGTTTAAAAACATCTCTGCTGCTGAGATAATGTTCTGGAATCCCCAGGGAATGAATAGGGGCATGGTGCCCACAAGCTAAGGTTAAAATACAGCAGCTTGTGATAGCACCGAGAAAGAGATAACATTTTTCAAAGTGCATTGTATCAAGACATGTTCATACCTGAAGCTGAATAATAAATTGAAGACAATAAAAGGCTAAACAAAGTTATGGAATCAATAAGAGGAAAAGAGAAAGTAATACAAGACCCCAAAAGAGTCAATAAATTTGGACACGTCAAATTAACTTTATTACGCCAGTGCATCTGTACCCAGAATGTGCAACAATCTGCCATCTTTTCTCTGATTTAGACTTTAAAACTTTTGCTTTCTTCCTTCTTTTGATAATTGGGTCTAATTCCTTTATATGCTCTAATCTTCTATCACTTATTTCTTACTCTGCACTTATTAATTCCTTAGACTGGATTGCATATCATTCCACACTTGTACTTATTCCCTTTTCCCATTCTATTCCTTTCAGGGGACTCATTCCAGATAGGCCTAAGAACAACTGAGCACAAACAGCATCCGAGGTTTTAACCAGTGATGTAATGACCAAGGTGCCAAATTTATGGTCAGTGTCTCCTTAGTCTACAACCTTGATGTCTTCCAGTCGCCCGTAATCTTTCAGGTCCTTGTGTCAGAGGATTTCCTTTATTTTTTCTTGGGAAGTATTTCAAGTTCATGATATTTAAAGATATCTGTGGGTTCAGGAAAGCCTTCTAAAGTCTGAAAGATATATTGGCTCTCTCCAGTATGATAGGGAAAATTAGCCATTCAAATTGAAAAATGAAAAATACACCTCAAAAAATAAGAGGGAAAAGCATGCTGGAGTATGAAAGGATCAGAAAGAACCTGGGACAGGGGAAAATGGTACTCTACCAAATCTTTCCTAACAGCGTCCTGTTTGGATCACGCAACTTGAGAATTTGGAGGTCAGATTTTGTTCTACTCTCTTCCATTTTTAGAATCTGTTTGCCCAACATCATGACACACATGTTCCCAGTTACCATAATAGACTACATATGGAATTTTAACTACATCATTTCAGAGCTCCATTTGCAGATTCTACATTTTATTCCACTCATACTCCCCCCACCCCAAAGGAGACAGGCTGTTAATCCCCATCCTCTGTGGGAAGCTTATGCTAGGGCTGGCAAAATGTGAGAAAAAAAAGGCTTTGTATTCCAGTTACCATGTTAGCTGTGATACACACACATATACATTTCATCTTCAGTGTTGTTATTCATTTATTCATTTTGGAATTTGTAATGCAGCATTTCAGCATCGTCTTAAGGAAGCTCAGAGCAGATTCTTCTAGATGTGCAATACATCTTTACAGGGGAGTCCGCTGCTATAGTTTTAGAGCATCTAAATAAATACTCTTTAGGCTGAATCTTAAACTTCTGGTAAACCCCGCATGAAAACACAAGTTCAGATTTTGTCGCAGAGAATCTGTGACACATAGCATGGAGGGGAACAATTAAAAGAGATTGGCTCTTTCCCCTTATATATCTGAGGCGAAATCTCAGTGTAACAATAAAAGGAGAGGGTTCTAAATCACTTGAATGAAGGAGAAAAAGTGATAGAAAACACAACATTTTAATTTTACATCAATACTCTCTAGCTATGTTAAACTTAGGCAAATTTATTTTGGTGAGAGTGGAGAGTTAGTGAAACGACTGCTTGTTTTTGCATAAAAATTGGTAAAAATTGTGGCTAAGGAGACACGTATTAGGAAAAGGGAATATGAAAGCCAAATGATAACTGAAGGTTTTGATTCTCACATTAAAATATCAGCACGTTTTATGTTGACATTTTAGAAAAAGATCAAATTCACAGAATAAGTTTTGTTTAATTCTGTTAGAGCTTTGTTCCAGGAAAGATTGTTTCATTTACCACTTCTACAAAAAATTCATATAAAGATGGGAGGAGTGTTAAGAAAAATATTAAAAATAGATTTGTTCTTCCAATACAGAAAAACTTTATATATATGAATGCTTTATATATTATTAATGTTTTCATATGACAACAACTTATTCAGATATAACAAGTGCAGTTTTCTAAGAAAAAACTTTTTATGAGACATTATCTGTGTATTTTTTCCTCTAAAGATGAGTAAAAAGATTATCAATTATTTTCATCCTTCTTTAATCTTCTCCTTCAAGTTCACCTTTAGACATTTCTTCAGTGGACAAAAATGATAGTTTTAACTAAATTTCTAAGTTAAAAATCTATTAACATACCAGTGCAATTTGATATATTAGGTAGAGGAGAAATCAAACTGAAAAATTTTCTTCCTGTTACATACTTTTACTTAGTTCTTAGAGTACTCAACAGTAAAATTATTACATTAAGCAGTATGATTTCTGAGACCTCAAGAAACATAAAAATCATTTTTTTATTTTAAAATTACAAATGTCACAATAGACACGTCAAGAATATTTCTTATTTAAAAGCAACAATAAACAATATGTAAAAACACAGTCTTTAAAAATCTTAAACACCAGCAAAGTTATATAGTAACTTTCCAAAGGAAAATAAAAACTAGAAAATACGATTGTTAAGCATTAAATTAAAAAAAAAAATCTATCAAGAGTGCTGAAAAATTATTTGAAGTTTTATTCGATCACTTTTACTTTCAGAATCTCTTTAACTTTTCATACAAACAAGAAAAATAATATAAACATATGCATAAAAGTCAGTTTTCTTTCCTCTCTGAATATGTTTATCATCCCATTTATAGTATCTTACTAGTTTCATGTACATTAAGATCAGAGACTCCTACAAGTCATATTACACTTTTCCTTTTGAAATGCTACTTGGAGATTGACAGAATCCCATACTGTACATACCTTAGATCTATAACTCTTATCTATCATTCTGCATTCTATCAAATTGATTTTGACACATCACATTTGAATAAAACAGTGGTAGAACATGCATACTCATTTACACTTCAGTATTAATTGTTACACTTTTTGTGCACTAAATAAATGTACATAATTGCTAAAATGCATGGGAATTAAGTCAAATTAGTCAAATATGCATTGTAAAAAAAATAATTTTCCCATCTTATGCTTTGCCATATAGCAAGGTAAATAATAAGATATATGTTACACTGGTATATCATGAAAAAATAATTTGCATCTCTATGTAAAAATCATTTAAATAAAAGAAGTATTCTGCCCAGTCTAGTAAAGCAGAATAAACATTATTTGAGTTTGGATTGACATTCAGAAAATATGATTTATCCTTATTCTATAACTGAAAGAAATGATTTCCTAAACTGAGCACTATTAAGTGAGCAGGTCAGCACTTGTGTTCTTTGTAGAGTTCAAGCTGGCTCAAACCTTATGCAGCAAAATTCTCTTAGTGGTCAATGACCTCTAATACAGTTGAAAACCTATAAAAAGGAGTGAAAAAGGACAAGATTACATCTAATCAATTGACTTTCAATAGAACCTCCTTTAAAAATAGCTATGTCTTTAATGACATTTTACCCTTTTGTTAGTCAAAATCATGTTTCCGGAACGAGTGTGTTTTTAAAAAAGCAGGGAGGAGTCTGTCAATTGGTCACCAATCTTCCCAATACTATAAAATCACAATAGAAAAATGTCTTATGATTTAAACAATTAGATTGCTATTAGTGTAAAAGTGGTTTTAAATAGAAATTTGAAAATCCCTTAGAAACATACTTCATACTACAGTATTTATACTAGAATAATAGTTTTTTTAATGTAGCAATAACATTTGATCCAAGTTATTACAGAAGAGAAAAAAAATTGCGAACTGATCTTTAGAGGAAAGTAGTTTGCATATGCACACAGGTGTTGAGTACATTAACTTAAGAGCAAATGCCACACACAGCTGGAGGTCAAAGGACCTCAATCCACAAGAACATTTTTGTTCTTAAGAAGTAAATGAAACTGACCCCTGACCTTACCAATGCCCATGGACTAGTATACACTTTACTTACATATATAGCATTAAACAAAGCTCCTAGATCTTTCCCTTGAAGCCTATCCACCTACTCACAATTCTAGATCATTGTTTCTCAACCTGGACACTGTTGACTTTTTGACCCAGATAATTCCTTGTTGTGCAGGTCTGTCTTGTTCATTGTAAGAAGGTTAGCAGTATCTTTAACCTCAACCCATTAGATGCCAGTAACATCCCACCCCCCTAAATGGTGACAATTAAAAATGTCTTCATACATTGCAAAGTGTCTTCTGAGGGGCAAAATCACTGCTGTTAACTGCTGTTCTAGTGGGAGAGAAATAACCTTTGTTGAAAACAGACTCACTGAGGAAAGCAAGAAGCAAGAGCTGAAGATATACAGTGAAGGAAAAGACTGAGAAATGAGACACTACAGTTATAACAACTGGTTGCATAGCATTCTGGGGTCATTTAATGTAGGGACTTCAATCATTATGCTAAGTGTGAGCATCATTACAATAAATATGAATAGCAAATATTTTATTCTGCATTATCACAGAGATGCCCTATAGTAAAAGCATTGCTAAGTTTGTACTGAATAAAGTATTTGATGTTTGCTGTGCTGATCTGAAGTCATTAAGTAATTGTTGGAAGAGTTTCTTCAGGGTACCCATCAAGGAAGATAGAAAAGAAATATAATGAATTTGATGAATATTTCCATCAAAAGATTAAACTTTTTGAAATTGAGACCAATTAATGTTTATTTGAAAAAAATGCCTCCATGCAGATATGCATGTTAGATTTTCCTAGACAATACTGATTCAAAAATTTTTCTTTTTTTCTTTTTTTTTCTTGGTAGCTATTTCTTAACGTATGGCTCAGAAAAGAGACACCACCCATAAGCAGAATGCCTCATCCTCTGGTAAAGTCCTACTCTGTTATAGTGTGTGCCTAATTTGACTCACAGGTCTTGCCAAAGATGAATTCTGCTGGCATCTACCTTGTCAGAGATGCCAATGACAATGCTAGAAAGACGTGTGTGTTTGGGTAAGAAAGAGTCCTGTGACCAGTTTCTAGAGCCCGTGTTAAAGAAACAATGTGGAGAAAGTCTGCAAAGCAAAACCAGGGTGCAAAGTAGGAGAGGGAAACAAGAGAGGCACGAAGGAGCCATTTATACTAAACTGAACAATGGAAAGCAAAACATTGTGTCAAGAGTCAGAATTGGGGAGGCCAGAGACAATATGGATATGTCTAAGCCAAAGTCTTATTTGGCAAGAAGTTTTGGAAATTTGACTTAAGGCAATTAAAAGAGTAAGCTTGATTCTAAAGTTTGAATGACAGTCTGCTGTGGATTTGATGTCCTCCCAAAGCTCAGTGAGACTTAATCTCCCCTGTGACAGTGTTAAGTGGGTGGGAAATTCTATTATGGTAATTGAAAGGTGGGGAATTGAAGAGGTGATTAGATTGTGAGCTCCATGCCTAGTGAATGTATTAATCTAACGTGGTTTAATGATGGTCATGGGCATGGTTCTGTGGGCTTTAAAAGGAGAGTGTGTGAGAAGCTCTCTATCTCTTCTGCCATATCATCATGTGATATCCTGTGTCACTGTAGATTTACCACCAAGAACAAAGCCCTCACCAGATGTGTTCCCTGAATTTGGACTTTCCAGCCTCCAAAACTATAAACAATAAATATTGTTTCTTAACAAATTACTCAGTTTCAGGTATTTCTGTTTTTTTTTTTTTTTCCTCCAAAACTATAAACAATAAATATTGTTTCTTAACAAATTACTCAGTTTCAGGTATTTCTGGTTTTTTTTTTCTCCTTTTTGAGACCAGCCGCACCGCACTCAGCCAGTGAGCGCACCGGCCATCCCTATATAGGATCCGAACCCAAAGCGGGAGTGTTGCTGCGCTCCCAGTGCTGCACTCTCCTGAGTGCGCCACAGGCTCAGCCCCAGGTATTTCTGTTATAAGCCACACAGACAGACTAATGCACATGCTGGAACAGGATTATGGGAGTAAGAAAAGAGCTGGGACAGGTCTCAACCTTTTCATCATGATGTTCTATAGATCTCATTCCTCCCTGAGGCTATGAGGAGAGGGTTGGAATAAGGGGATTCTAGAGGAAGCAGCAAAAGAGATTGGAAGGAAGTCAACAATTATGTTCTCTTTTCACTTGTGTTTTGTATACTAAAATCCATCAGCAAACATATATAGAGACAAACTAGTTTGGAGCCTAGCTCAATCACTTACTAGCAATATAATTTTTGACAAGTTAGTTAACTTCTCTGGTCCTTAGTTTTCACATATGAAATGAACACACATACTAATTAAAACTGTTGAAATGAATATTCACATTTGTTTACACTTCTGGTGATTAGCTGCCAATCTTCCCCTAGTCCTGGTTCTCAAATGAATGTGGGCTGGACAGGGCTGGGGTTGCATAAGTGATTGCTTGTGGTCATTTGGGACCTTCTCAGGTGAGTATAATGTCACTTGTTCATGGTATACTGGTAGGTCTCAGTATCTTAAGTTTTGTGCTTTTTGTGACAGACAGACCAACTAAAAGTATCACTTTCATTAATTTTGCAATACAACCCTGCATTTTCTATGATTAAATTTTCTGGATGTTCTTTTGGTGTTATGGAGATGTTACATAGTACCTCTTCATGGGGCCATGCAAGGCAGATCTAGTTTTGTGGGACCTGTGGCTTATGCAATTTGGGGGGCTTATTGAAGGAAAAAGTATATACAAAATTATTAATACCTTAATAAAATCAGGTATGGAAGAGAATGTTTATTTAGAATAAGAAAGCTAATTTATATATATATATATATATATATATATATGTATGTATGTATGTATGTATGTTTGTTTGTTTGTTTGTTTGTTTGTTTGTTTTCCTTTTTTGTCTTTTTTCGTGACCGGCAACGGATCGCAACCCTCAGTGTTGCGCCCGGACCGGACCGGGACCAGCAACGGGATCGCAACCCTCGGTGTTGCGCCCGCATCTCACTCAGCCAGTGAGCAGCCGGTCTGTATGTGGGATCCGAACCCTCGGCGGGAGCGCTGCTGTGCTCCCAAGCAGCGCACTGTAGCAGTGCGCCACTGGGCCGGCCCAAAGCTAATTATATTTTTATTGGTAAATTTTAAAATAGGGCATTGGAATGAGCCTTGTAAGTGAATAGCTCTAAAACCTGAACTTTATTAGCTCTGTGGTACATCTGCCTCTGGGACTGGATAAGGATTAAAGAAGATCATGCATGGAAATACTTAATACCTGGTATTAGGAAGTTATCTTCAGTAAATGCTAACATTATTATTATTGTCAAAATAATTTATAGTAGTGATTATCTAGCATGTATCAAGTCACATGACACTTGAGGACATGTGAGTCTTGGGGGATCCTGTAGTGCGGGAATCTCGGATCCTTCTGCCCCTTCCTATGCAGGTCGTGAGTCAGGTAATTGAAAGAAAATACTGGCAGCTAGGTAGACATACTTTATTCTTCAGATATGAGCTTCACAGACATGCTTTATTCTCAGACACAAGCTTAGGCTCTACTCCCACTCTGCCAACTCTCCATGCTCTGCCATTCCTCTGTGCTTTACTAACCAGCAGTTCAGAGCAGTTACCTTTATACTTTCATTATACAATAGTGGCCACACGCCTAGCATTGCATAATTACAACAATCATGCTGAATCAGTACATGGACACATATGTGCAGTTACACTACTTTTATAACTTGTTTCTAGTGAATGTGCTGAATCTTGCCCATTTGTAACAGATCCAAGGCAAGAGATCCTGACTAAACTTTTCCTACTTTCCTTACAGACCCCATCCTATATCCTGTCCTTTGTCCTCCCTCTGAGAAAGCCACCCCCAGCAGCCCAATATGCGCTATGAAGAGATATCATGTGCAGAAGCATCAAGTGAGAAAAGGGATACCATCCTACCTGGCCTGATGAGCAGAGTCAACCTGGGAAAGTCAGATGTCAAAGCAAAATTGTCATCTTGGGCTATAAAAACAAGAAATTAAAGATAGAACTATTCTGTAGGGATAGTAGCTGCAAACATAATTACAATACAATGTAACCAGTTATATTTATTGTATTAGTCTGATTCTGTTGTTTATAACAGAATACCTGAAACTGGGTAATTTATAAAGAAATAAAATTTATTTTTTACAGTTTTGGAGGCTGGAAAGTCCACAGTCCAGGGGGTTCATCTGGTGAGGGCCTTTTGGTAGGAACTCTCTACAAGGTCTCATGGCAAGAAGGGTGTCACATGGTGAGCATGTGCTGAGCAAGAGAGAGCTAACCTCTTGCTCTCCTTTTAAAGCCATTAGAACCATGCTCATTATTATGCATCCACAAGGGCACAGTCCTCACAATCTACTCACCTCTTAAATGCCCCACCTTTTAGTTACCATAACCAGATTTCTCACTCTTCTAGCTATTAGATCAGAGCTCAAGTTTCTAATACATGAACTTTGGGTGGACACATTCGACCCATAGCAAATACATACACACACACACACACACACATATGCAGAGAGAGAGAGATTATGGAAGGACCAACAAAATATAATGGGCAATTAATTGTGTCCAGCAATACTGGAGAAAGCTCACAGAGGAAGAGACTTTTGGGTAAGATTCCAGGCAGGAGAAATGACATGCAAAGGGAGATGTATATGAACAGGTATGTACCAGGTGAGACAAGCAGTACCTTAGACAGAAGATGAAACTGCAGAGGTAGTTTGGACTGAAATTACTTGTCACGTTAAGGTATTTGGCCTAAGGGATGTAGGGAACTAATTAAGCATTGATTGTTTAAGTTTTGTAATAATAACTTTGCAGAAGTTACTCAAAGGTCATTCCTAGAGGGATAAATGCAAGTGTTAGGGAGAGCAGCCTTGTGTGAGGCTACACAAGCTGTGCATGCCAACTCCATTAGAGTGCCATTCTCCTGGACTACAGTGGGAGCAACACTCCCTACACCACTTGCAATGATGATAACCTAGCTGAGGGACCAGCAGGAACTTAACCAAGCAGATGCAAACAGGAGGAAAAGCAGAAACCAGCACCAAGAAATATTTCTGAGAGGCAATTAGCAAGTATGGGAGCCCATGCTTGTCTTCGATTTCGCAGATAGCTGTTACTGCTTTAAGGAAACAGGAGTACAATTGAGGTGGAAGTCAAACTCCAAATAGAAGCCAATTAAATTTTAAAAACATCTCAGGAAAGAATAATTTCTCCTTAGGACTTTATGTTGACCAGCCCATCATTAGTGCTAAACAAATGTTCATAATTAAACATTGTAGCAGATGAGAAGCTGGAGATTTGGTATGTTTCATATTGAATGTTCAGGATACTTAGGAACACTTCCCCACCCAAACATTTTTTGTTTGGAAAAACAAAAAAGACAAAATAAACAGAAAATGAAAATATCATTTGTTTCCATTTACAGAGAGTTCAGAAAAATAGCATTAGTCTTATTTTTCCCACAAGTTTCATTTACTACAGATTCATAGAACTCATGTTCACCTTAGGGTTCAAAGAAATCCACAGGTATCATAGAATGCAGAAACACAGGAGGAAAGTGTTAACTTTCTATAGACACCCACCATGCACCAAAACCAAACTGCCCCTTTAGTTACAGAGTCTTCACCTTCTCTTGATCTATCATATTTCTGGTCAGCACTTACCTGGACTAAACTTTAACTGTTAACAAAGCCCATGGGCCGGCCCGGTGGTGCACTGGAGAGTGCGCCGCTTGGGAGCACGGCGGTGCTCCCGCTGAGGGTTCGGATCCCATGTGGAGACCGGTTCCCGCTCACTGGCTGAGCGCGGTGCAGGCGCGACACCGAGGGTTGTGATCCCGTTACCAGTCAGTAAAGAAAGACAAAAAGGAAAAAAAAAAAAAAGCCCAAAGCAGTAATATGACACTGGCTCAAGATTTGTGACATTTATATCAAATGGAATCTCTCATCTTCAACTACAACACACAGGCCCAAAATAAGACTAATCTGCTTATCAGCGAATCCCCAGCAAGTTTATGGTTCATGTCTGTCATTTCTTCCTGATCAGATTGATTATCAACAACCAGAAAACAAAGTCAACTGCTTGTAAACATTGGTCTTTTCACCTCCCCTTTGTTCCTATTTTACAGAATTTATTCTCCTATCATCACATGGCTCCCTGATATTTAAAAGACCTAATAGATTTCACTGTTTATATTGTAATCTCCTGAGAACTTTTCAGAAATGCAAAATCTCAGGCTCTGCCCCAGACCTACTGAATTAGTCTGAATATTAACAAGATCCCAAACGACTCTTGTGCACAATAAAATTTGAGAAGTATTATTCTAATTCGCTTCATGGTAAATGAAGCTGCCCAAGCATCAGGCTGATTAGCTACTTTAGCAAAACCACTTTAAATATACACACATAACTAATAAACCAAATGGAGTCACAAGTTTTCCAAACAGTAATAATTTGGCTAGAGGAAGTTTCAAATAAAAGGATGAGACAATGAGACACTTAGAAAAGTAGAAGGACCACCAAGAACATGGGAAAATGTAGACTCCAATTAGAAACATTTAACTTTCCAAGTTTTCAGGTTGATTCCAGTAATTCAACTCCTAAAGACTGTGTACAAAATACAGAGAATTTGGTTCCTTCCCCTTATTTGCATGAGTAAATACTTTCCAATGAGTGCAATACTCATCTCATATCATATTTTAATGTGATTACAGTCTATCTCAGGTGGCTAAAGTCATTTAGCCTTCAGCCTTGTACCTTATACCCCACCTGAGGCAGGCTGCGCTCCTTGGAAATGGGCCGCCTGTTGTGCCTCACTGCTTAATTATTATATTAACATATTGAAGCTTCCTTTGAATTAGCTCTTTTCTCTGAGTGTATTTGTTCTATAGAAAAGCCCTTCAGTGATTTGCAATGAAGGTAATTTTTCTTGTCAGCTTACTTCAAAAATCCAATAAGTATAAATCCAATGCAATTTGAGTTTTGCCAACATTTTGCTTCCTTTTCATTGTTTTGTTTCTTTCTCATCTTTTTTCCCCCAAGTGCAGTGCTTCATTTTCTGCATGCAAAGCAGGCTAGAACCTTTCCCAGAATACACGAGACTGTTTTGCTGTATTGGCTCCTGAGATGCGGGCACCTTTGCCCATGGTGGGCAGAGTCTGGCCTTCCCAGTAACACTACATCAGAGCACATTGTGAACTTTTGTCCCTTTTGCAGAGCTTTGCATGTTGATTAATTGAAAACTGATGGACGTCCATATCCATAAGCATAATGTACAAAAATAAAAGTTTTTTTGGAGCACTACACATATAAAACTGCCATCCCCAAATTCACAGTCATCTTTTTACCTGTTGCCTAAGTTTAAACTTGTGCAGTGATGGCAAGAAAATCTTGGTAAAAAAAAAAAAAAAGAATTGGCTATTCTGTGGCATTCCAAGTTAACACTCATTTCTTCTCTAGTGAGAGTCTTCACAAGTATTAAGTCCTTTTTCTAATTTTTTAGCCACACCCCCACAGTGTGTCCTCCTCTTTCATATTTTAGCATATGGTAAGGACTAGAGTTAAAGAATAAATATTGATTTTATCTGGGCTACATGCATGCCCTCACAATTACTTGTTGTTTAAGATTCAGGGAAAGAACGGCTCCCCCCACGGACTGTAAGTTTAGCCAAAGCGGAAAACATATTTTATTCATGTTCGTAGCCCCTCCCACTAGCGCGTGGGCTAGAGCCTCATACCTAGTTTCTGCTCAGAGAAGCTGTTGAATTGTGAACCTACTTTCCACTTTGCATCAAGCGGCTCAAATATCTTTTTAGCCATATTTGACATGACAACAAAAATGAGAAAAAAAAAAAAAAAGAAAGAAACAGCAAAAGCAAAGACTTCTACCCCACCACCAAAGTCAGGGTGCTGAGTAGATGAGGTAATTTAGTTCATTAATCTATGCTCGTCACCCAAAACAAACTTCCTAACTGTTCGTTCCTAACTGTAAAACTTTTCCAGAAATCCCTCTCTGTAAAAATGTCTCCTAAATAAACTGTAATCTTAAGATGATTTACTTCGTGGATTATTTTCCTCTTCTCAGTGTTACAAACCCAGCCCAGTGCCTCACCTAAGTGGGACAGTGCTTTAGACGTGCGATGTCATTTTTATGACTAAGAGCTACTGTCCAGTTAAAAAAAAAATGACTTTTGAAATGCAAGATCTCAGGGGAGAAAGCAGAAGACAAATGAGCAGTGGCTACAGAACCACAGAGAAACCTCATGTTAATCACAAGCATTCACCCCTCAGTGTGCACAGCTGATAGGTTAGGCGTGGACTCAGAATAGGTCAGTTCCAACCAAGTTCAAATCAAGTGGTAGCAGCTAGAGATGTGGTGGTGGAGTTCGGTGGTTACAAACACTGGCTTTGAACTCTGACAAGTGTGTGGTCCCAGGGTTATCTTGTGTGGCACTTAAGAATAAAACACAGAGGGAGATTAAAGACAGAACTCTCAGAGAGGGTATTTCAGTAAAGGGCAATGAAAGAGGCAGCATCAGGGAACAACAGCAGCAAAACTCATCATTGACTTTGATCTTCAATCAGCATTGTGATTTTTTTATTCTCATTTCAGTGAAACAGAACAATAATTGACTGCCTAGTTAGTGCTCGATTCTCAGGTCTCTGAGCTCCTCACAGTCTGGCTGGCAAGAGACACCAAACTTTAATAAAATAACATCTGCAGAGCAACACAACACTTGACAGAGAAGACTTGGATAAAGTGTGAGGCAGTAAATCTATGAATAAAAGGTCAGTTTTGAGGTGGGCCTTCAAGCAGAGAAGGAGTTTGCTGGGCAGACAAAGAGAGAAAAGGATTCTAAGTGGAAGAACTAAAAGCAGAGTCTGAGAAAGCTTGGAAAGTTCCCTGCTATATTCAGAACAGAGAGAAATGGAGACAAGGCTAAGAAGCTAGGGATGGGGTGAAGGCTCTTGCAGGAAATGCAAAGGGATTTTGACTCTTTTTAAGGTGATAACAACTGTGTAAGTAAAAAAAAAAAAAATGGTCGGACCATATCTATGTTTTAGAGGGTTGTGTTTCCCCCCACAAAATGCAAAGGGATTTTGACTCTTTTTAAGGTGATAACAACTGTGTAAGTAAAAAAAAAAAAATGGTCGGACCATATCTATGTTTTAGAGGGTTGTGTTTCCCCCCACAAGACCGTTAAGTGTAATGAAGATGCCAAGTCACACTTTTCCTCTGCAAGGCCCTTAATATTGGATCTCTTTTGTTTGCGTTGCGACCACTGGCACTAGTTCAGGCCTTCACTCTCTCTGGATGTCTAGCATAGCCTTCTGACACATCACCTGGCTGTCCATCTCTCTTTCTTGAGTGCAGTCTTTGCAAAGGGGCAGGCAAAGTTCAAACTTCAATGACTTTCCAGGTCATAAGTTGTATTTTTTTCCCCACAGTCAAGACAGCTTTACTCCTGCACTTATACAAATATACATTTATCATATATTTATATATATATATATATATCATATACATCACATATATATATCATATATTTCAAGAAGCTTCAACAATGTGATGCCCATAAAGGATACACTGTGGGAAAAGAACCTGCCTACTGCTAAGACCAGAAGCCCAACATCTTACTAGAGGAATTTGAGATTCCCAGTTGGCCTTGGATAACAACTCCTCACCAAATTTTCTGTCTTCTCTAAAAAAGCCTCTGCCACCTTCTTTGGACTGTTATCCTTTTATTCATCTATTTGGACCATGTGCTGCTTCCAAAAACACCCATAACTTCTCAGTCTCATACCTTTTTAAACACTGTCCCCAACTGGAGGAAGGCTTGCATCTTCTACTCTTATACCTCCTGTAAAAATTCTACTCACCCTTTAAAGTTTAGCTACTGCCCACCTAAGGATGGCTTTCTTTATCCCTTCATCTAGATGTCACCCCCTCACACTCATATTCATACAGAAATATATATAGAGAGAGAGAGAGAAATACTCATACAACTTTGCCCATCACTTATTTTACTACCTTATTCTACTTGTGTTATAGTCATTGGTTAGTACCTTGATGGCAGGGGCTGTTTTTTTCCCATTATTGTTTCCTCTGCAGATTTACCAATAATGTATTTGACAAATAATAACTATTTATTAAATGCTATTGTAACTTCTGAAAGGGCATTGTATTAGATATTTATTGCTGTGTAACAAATTACCCCAAAATTCAGAGGCTTAAAATCACAACAATTTATTATCTCACACAATTTCTGAGCATCTGAATGGAGGGAACAACTTTACGGTTGGTTCCGACTCAGTCTCTCATGAGGACTGTCAGTTGAACTACAGTCATCTGAAGATGTGTTGAGAGCTGGAGGGTCTGCTTACAAGTTTACTCACATGGCTGCTGGTAGAGGCCAGAGTTACTTACTGGTTCTTGGCTGGAGGCCTCCATTACTTGCTATGGAGGCCTCTATATAGGGCTGTTTATAATATAGACAATTACTTCCTCCAGATTGAGTGATCCAAGAGAGAAATGAAATTATTTTTTAATTAATTTAAATGTAATCTTAAATAGCCTTATGTAGATAGGGGCTACCATATTAAACAGTGCAGGCCCAGACTAACATTTTTTACTTTTAAATGTTTTGATATAGACTTGAAACATAGATTTTTAAAATAATATCTTGCAGTTTTGTTTTTGTTTGTTTGGTTTTTGGCAACTGGCCAAGGACTGAACTCTGGAACTTGATGTTATCAACACCATGCTCTAACCAGCTGTGCTAACCCTGAAATGATATCTTGGGACAAATAATAAAGCTCTAGCATATTACTTGGATACTAATCTGGGTTCTTTATTCATATGTGATCTGACCTTGGGAAGTGTACTTCACTTTTCTTTGCCTCAGTTTCCCCATTGGCAAAATAAAAGTACTTATCCCAATGGCACTGCAGTGAGGATTAGTACCTGACACAAGATAAATGTGATAAGCATTAACTGTAATTATTATTTGTGAACTGTAATCTCTGATCCAATGTTACTCTTTGTCAACATATAGTCTCCAGTACCAGGTATTACTTAGTTTAGTGTGAGTAACTGTATAACAAATCCCATAACAAAGAATAGTGTAGTCAGTGTAAGCAGCCATTTCCCACATAGCAGCTTCAGATTTTTCTTTGAAAACAAACAAACCATTAGGTAGAACATCTTTTTTTTCTTCAGTTTTACATCAAAGATTTTTGGTTTGGTTTGGTTTGGTTGTGTATTTTTGTTTGTTTTCTTTGTGTTTTTTGGTGGTTTTGGGCAATATTTTCGTGGTAATCTTGATGATTATTATCATGAAAAAGAGTGGTATTAACTACATTTGTAAAGCTTGCAAGTGTTCACTTGAAGATATTGTTACTTGAAAGATGAGAATAATGTGGCCTTGTTCCCAAGGAAAGTAAATGTTTCAGTTCCCTACCTGAGAGTATGAAGATATTTTATTTGCACAGGCTACACCATAAACCGTATTAGCCTCCCCTGGGGGAATAAGTGCAGCTTAGTTACTGGCATTAAAAGTAAAGCAGTCTTTTCATTTAATACAGACTGAGATAAATCCTCATTAAGTATATATTGTATAAAGAAAAATGGTTACAGCATTTATTATAAAACAGCACATAGCACTGTGACTTTTCTATATTTCTTTCATCAAACACACATGATTTTAAATCAGGGGACTAGACTGAGCACTATAGAGTGTATTTGAGTTGTACATTTTCCTTTCACAATATATTATTGATCCACTCTCAATATGGTTTATTTTCTTCCTCAAGGGAAACTAAGAACTTCTTTATGAATTTGGTCAAAGTTTTTATGACTACCCTTTGTCTGACTTATAATGTAACGTATTATATTCTAACACATCAATCCATAGTATCATGCCCATCTCTGTTCTAAATATCACACTTCCTTCCACTATGATTCAATTTAAAGAATCCTTCAAAAGATCAATCTAAATAAATAACAAGTTAGCTTTCAGGCAAACAAATAAATTTGCATTGTTTTATATTCATCATAAATATTTCACTTAATTACTGAGGTACCTTGTTCAGAAGCACAAAGCAACATTATAAATTAATTAGCACTGTCCCTGCTGATTTTTTAGAAGTTCTGTGGAATGTAAAAGCTGAAGTAAAAACAGGCTGTAGATTCCAACTAGAGCAGACATCATATGCAAATGATAAAGTTCACACACATGTCACAGTAAAATCTATGGAATACATTTTGAACCACCAAAATTTTGTCTTTTATCAGGTGTTGCCCTACTTATTTTTCAAATTCAAGGTCAAAGAAGCCCTCTCCCCCCTTTTTTCTTTTTCTTTATATGATCCAAAGAGACGAAAACCCATATTATATTGAAAGTGATTAAAGAAGGTATTTTTACTCTCATTGGAAGTAACAAAATTATTATATTACTAAAGTGTGACAACATATTTTCAGAGATGTGGAAGATCATCATTGTGAAACAAATGTACTCATATATATAAATGTTACAGAATTCAGCATTTAATATCAAATTTTAAGTCCACTTAATATTTTTCAAAAGCAAAGTTAACACATTTTATCTACCTAATTATAACTTTATGAAGAGGTTTTTATTAAATTATTATTTCCAAATAATTGATAATTTATAATGCTTCTGCATGGCAGTAACATAGCCTCAAAGGAAATGAGAAAAGTTCATAATTTCTGAGCATGAACCTAAAACAGCAAGGTGTTCATATTTTATTAAAGTATAGCCATACTATTTTATAAAAAATGAATTTAATTGTAATTCCTAAAGAATAAGTGGTGTAAATATAAAATTAGTTCTCAATTCTTAATGCTTAAGCCCATTTTAAATTTTTAAATGCATCATTGTGTATTATTAAGGGTTTTTTTTCAAATGATCCTAATTATATATATCATTATAAAATACTTGAGTTTTTTCATTATTAGACATTAAAGTATCTGCTAATGCTTTACTGAAATCTCTGCTAAAACAAGTTGTTTGCTTCCTTAGTGAGCTAACAACAGCCTGAAGAAATTAGTTCTTAAAAGAAAAAGTCAAGAAAAACAAAAATATTTTGTTAGACCAAGTAAAAAGAACCAAAAATGGTTTGGTTTAAATGATGCACTAATTCGTAAACTAGGTCTGATTCTGCCTGATTTAAACAGACAGATTTTTTTTCTAAGCGTTGAGGAATCAACTTAAATCCCTCTAATGCATGCATCGTATCTTCAACATGCCTTTTTTGGCAACATTGGTGAATGTTTTATAAAAAGACTTTAGTTAAAAACAATGCTAGTTAACATGAAAAAATAATTTAGAAATGGATGTTTTATGTAACATTCATAGATAGGTGCATTAGAAGTGAGTACATGTGCAACATTTTAATGAAATTAAGAAGCAAATTTTACACTCTGTACTGAATTGAGGACTGAAAATAATAACACAACACATGCACGGAACCTCTGGTCACAGTCTCTGACTGACAAATACCAACCTCCTAAAATAAGAGTCAATTGGTAGATTTCTCAACTGAAGTTTCATGGTAGTCTTGACGATTGACCATTGGATAGTCAGCATGCTCACAGTTTCAGAAACATCTTTCCTAGGCATACATGGACTGAGAAAACTGAATAAGTGACTAATGCATTTAATTAACACATTTCCAGAATTTTCTAAGGAGACACTATGCTCTTTTCTCAGAAATATCAGCAAAATATTCTTAGTATCCACATTGCCCGACCTCTAATTCATTATCCTGCCATGTTATCCTTGAGCACATGGTTTCTATTTTGTCAAAGGCCTGTGTGGGGCTGCTCCATAAAACCTAAGTCCTTCTTCCCTTACCTTTCTTAATTTGAGGTTGCTATTACCCTCCCAGTTGTTTGTGGAATGCAATAGTCTGCCTTAACAGGAACACTGAAATTATGAGAAAAAGAGAGCGAGAATGAAAAGATTGAATAAGAAGCTAGATATGTATTTATACTAACGATTGAGATAATAGGCATTTTAGACTATCACTGCTGTAAAAATGTAAATTGGTACTAGTAAAATTTTACACTACTACTCAATTTTAGGATGTTTTCCATGTTCCTGGACTATAATCTAACCTAAATAACTGACATATTAAGTAATGACTGACAGACAGGATAAGTAATAACCATATTGTAAGATAATTAGCCAATGATTGAGCTATCATACTGACTCTAGGAAGAAATTATAAATTATTTTCCCTGAAAAGGGTAAACAATAAAAGATATGTTATAAAAATATGTATTTAAGACATAGGGGTATACATTGTTTTATACTATTTAGGATACATCAGGCAGATTTTTCTACCCCTTTCAAAAAATAAATGCCCAGTGCTAAAAATGAGGCAAAGCATGAAGTGCTAGAAGCAGGAATGTATAACAGGGCACTCCTTATTTCATGCTATCCCCTGCCCCTTTAATATCTCTGAACCTTCACCTAGATCCTTGGTCAACATGGGATCTCTAGTTCGATGACAAAGCGGATGACAAAGTGGTTCAATGACCAGTGGATCCCACAAACCAAACAAAGCCCTGAAACCTCTCCTAGATCCTCACAACGGCTCAGAAATCCTTCCATTCATCTCTTCGTCACTACCGGTAATAGCCTAGTGGTAGCTTTCCAAATCATCTGCCCTGTTTTCAGTTTTCAACCCCTCTTCAATTCTCTTCAATCTCCTTGTACTGACTCCCTTTCTTTCTTTACTGAGAAGAATAAAGCCCTGTGATATGCGTCCTTAAATTCCATTTTCTCCATATTAAAACTACCACTGTGTCATATTGTCTCTTGGTTCTCCAACCCTCTCTTTTTAGCAGAAAAAGTATAAAATGTTTTTCAGAATTCAGCTTTGTCTCTTATGCTTTTTTATCCTGTCTGAGCCCACATTTTTTATTTATCGGTTGTTCATTCATCCAATCAGTTGCTCACTTGGTCGGTCAGCAAATATTTACTGGGTGCACGTGTAGCATGTGTAGCATCAAGCCAGAGATGGGTTCTAATACCCAAACTGTCATTTTCAAGCCCCCCGAGCACAGTCAAGTTCCTTAATCTCACTGGCATTCAGTTTGCTCAGCTGTAAAATGAGCAATACCTTTTTCATGTGCTAGTATGAAAATGAAATGAGAAATGGCAGATTAAGCATTTAACACTGTGCTTACTACATAATAATCATTGTGGCAGCAAAATGATAGGTTCTAGGGGAATATAGTTGAAAGATGTGCTCCTCCAGGAGATACATATATATATATATACATATATATATTATATATATATATATACATATATATAAATGTACACATATGTATACTTCCTGTAAGTTTGAACAATGCAATATAACATGAAGTAGAAATAAGTAGCTTAACTATTATAATTGAAGAGTAGTATTTATCCCTATGTATAGATTTTATTATTGTATAACTGGAAAATCCAGGGGAATCAACTTTTAATTATAATTAATAAAAGAGCTAAGTTGAGAGCCTAAGTACAAATACATTTACAAAAGTGTATTTACACTTGCATTCTATATTACGTTATGACCACTTAGAAATTAAAAAGATTTCATTCATAATCTCCACAAAAATATATATGAAAAAACTTGACATGAAAAATATGAGACCATTATAAAAAAAATCAAGGTTTGCCAAAGGATATAAAAGTTTGGAATAAATTAAAAGATAGGCACCTTTCCTGAATATTGTAATAGCCAGAATATCCTGAATTCAAAACAAAATCCCAATAGGATATATTTCGTACTTTAAAAAAAAAGATTGCAGAATGCATCTTAAAGGATGCATATGTGAGAATGGTACCAGAAATTTGAAAATACAAGCATGTGATGGGAAACTCTTTCTACTACGTATTAAAATGCATCATAGAAGCACTATAAGTAAAATAGCATGGAACTATCGCTGGAATCAGCCAACAGAAAACGAAACACAATAGACAGCTCATTGTAATTCATATGTAAAAGTATAGAATACAAGAAAGGTGACTTAAACTATCAGTGGGGAAATACTATTTAATGATTACTTCACTATTTGGAAATTTTGAAACTGAATTATATATTTATCTTATAAATAAAATTGACTGCAACATATAAAAAATTCTCAAATCAAGTAACAATTAAAAGGCAAACAATAGGCTATGAAAATATTTTATGTAGATTTAGTACAGTCCTAGTATGTGAATCCCTCAGGCAAATCAATAAGTTAAATCTAAAAACCTAATTATATTCACAATCAAGTCACAAAAGGAGTTACAAAGTGCTAATAAGAATGTGAAAACAATGTACAGGCTTTCCAATTACAGAAGAAAAGAAAATGTAGGATATTTTTTCGCCTTTCAAAATTAGAGAGAAATCAAGTAATATAATATTTCATGTTTGCTAGGGTGTAGTTAAATTAATACATAGCTGTTTGGAGGATAAGGTGGTACATGTTTTTATTTGTTAATTCATATATTCTTTCAACAAATATTTCATGAGCATTTAATGTTTGTAAGGAATTCTTTTGGGTAATTGGGAAGTTGGTATCTAAGGTTTATTAAATATTTACCTTTTTTTTATTCCAGGAATTACTTCTAGCAATTATTATCCTAAAAAATAAGCAATAGTGAGCAAAAATGTACATGCAAAATTATATCACAGCTTTAATATCAAAAACTTTAGACTCATCTAAATGCCCAAAAAAGAATGATTAAATGGATGTTAATATCTCCATACAGTTATTTGTATGTTCTTTAAGAAAAAAGAAAATTTTCAAGAATATTTAGAACCTGAGGACAATTAACAGGACTGAATATTCCACATAGTATCATCAATTTTGTGATACGCACATGTGCACAGACACGCACATCAAGGATTAATAGAAATTATCATTGGATGAAAAATTACACATTGTCTTTAATTTTTATACTTTTCTTTATTGCTTTTAATGAGCAATTTATTACTTTTATCATCAAAAGAAATACTATTTATTTTTAAATTCTATGGAACCATAGGGAAATATATTATTCCCCTGGAAATATGAGAAGGCATCCAAGGCAGATTTTGGACGTTGTTCTATCATTATCTCTTTTCACTTGGGTTTTTAATCTTTCCTCTGCCCACAAATGAGCTTAGGTCTCTTAATTTAAGAATTACTTTTCCTCTTCCTTTGAGCTAGGTTATATTTTCCCCTGTTACTACCAAATTTTTTGAAAAAACAGTCAGCCTTTCTTTTCTCACTCTGTCGCCATTCATGCATTCTTTTCAAAATGGCTTGATTTAATGAGTCAGCTCTTAAGTCCATTCCAGATTCCATTTACTCCATCCTCATTATACTCCTTGCTCGACCTGTGTTGACTTTGTTCATCTTTTGATAGTTTTCTGATCAATACTTATTTCATTGGTTCTTCTTTCTCCCCCTACCTATTTAAATAGATGTTTTTTCTCAACATTCTATCCTGAGCCTTCTTTTTTTCTGAATTTCTTTACCTAATTTCCATATTCAACTATTGCCACTCTGTATATAACTCATGAATCTCTAGTTTTCATGCTAATCCTCCCTTGGGTCATATCCCCCCCTTTTTTCAGCAGCATGCTAGAGATTGTCACCTGGTTGTTGTCCAGACATCTCAAACCCAACACATCTAAAATCAAAATATTCACCTTAGCCTTAAAGTTTCTCTCCCCACGTGACTTCCCTATTTCTATTTCTTTTCACACAATTTTTATGCGTGCCAAGGTCAAAATCTTAGGCTGCATCTTTGTCTTGTTCCCTCTTATTCAGTTAGTTATCCAAGGTCTATCAATTTTTTAATAGCATTTTATTTATTTTCTCATTTTTTCCAACCTGGATATAACTACCCTTGGGTATAACTACCCTTATCTTAGTGTGATTTAGTCTGCTTCTATAGGAGTAAAACTCTAGTCTAACTCATTCCACACTCTCCTGATGCCCAAAACATGACCAGATTTATCTTCATATAATACCACTATGATTTTAATCACTGCTTACTCAATGGCTCCCAATTGTCCCTCAAATTAAGTAAATGCTCTTTACCTTGGCATTCAAGATTCTCTTCAATCCAGTCTTGGCCTTCTTTCCTTCCTTACTACTGTACAAATGTCCTATGCTCTGAAATCAATCACTCTCTACGTATGGGTTGCTCTTTCTGAAACTGATTTCAAAAAAACCTTCCTCAATGCCCGGAATAATTATCACCATAACAATGCAGCCTTCCCTGGCCATTCCCACTAGCTCCTTGCTTTCATCATTCTTGGGGCAATTACTCAATTCTATTTCTATTATGAGTGAAAACACCTTTCTCCCAAGCTATCCTGTAAGGTCCTTGAGGACAAAGATTATATCAAATTATCTTAGAATACATCACAACACCTGTCACAGTATCTCACATGTAGCCAGCACTCAAGTACTGAGGAATGTCAATAAATTTACAGGTAGTAAACTAACACTTTTTGGTCATTATTTTATTTATGTATATATTTCTGCTGGTAATATGGTTTATTGGTGTCTTGTGTTAAACTATTAAATCCTTCAGAACGGGAATCATATCCATTCTTTAATAATAGATAATCCATTCTTTAAGAAAGTGTAGGAAACCTGTTCCACACAGAGCAATTTCACTAGGTGGTATACCTCTTGCTTCTTTTCTTATAGAAGAATTTATAAAATTCTTATAGAATTTTTAAAATGTTATTTTTGCCTTACGATATGTCAGTGCTTAATCCATAATTAATTCTTGATGATGAGAGTGACGATTAGGGTTAAAGCTACTTGTTGATCCAATTAGATCTTTGCAGGAAAACATAGGTGGATGCATAAGCTGTTACAAACAGGAAAACATAGGTGGATGCTTAATTTCTTTAAAAATTGGCACAATTAGATATCCCAGTGTTATATGAATCAGGTAACTTTTATTTGGCAGATTTTTAAAGGAAAGAAAAAAAGCATCAAGTGACCAGTCATTTCCCTGAACGCCTGTCTTGTTTTAATAGCTATTACTCTCATTCCAGGCTCATCTCCCCTGAGATACTGTGTTGGATTCTTTTCCTGACTAAGTCTTTTAAAAATTAAAGATAAATACAAGTCTCAGAATACCAACAACATTTCTCTAAGACATTTCTTATCCGTTAACCCCAAACGCGGTGACATTGGAGCCCAGACTTGCTCGGATCAGGTGAAGCCTACCCTGGGTAAATCTATTACACAAGACCCTTCTCTCAGCCCTGAGCCAAAAGAAACAAGAGTAAAAGCACAATAATATGGTAATATCATTCCAAGATCCCAAATGTATCTGTAAAACCTCAACTGGAAGTTGATTTAACCTCTCTGGTATTGTCATGTGACCCCTGAGGTGGTACCTTCCTTCTCTTAAGCAAGTAGAGCGATTACCATTACCCATGGAAGCCAGAGTTCCCCAGTGACTCGAAGAGTCTTAAGAAGGGATAAAGTTTCATGGCTTATTGCAATTCTTGCAGCATTGAAATCTCCTGGAGCTGAAACTCATTGAGAAATGATGAGGCATTTGAAGGTGCCTGGAATAAGGGCTCTCTATTAACATGACTGGCTAGTCCATAGCCCACCTGAGAAAATGATGAAAAATTATGTTCAGGAAAAATGTCCATCCCTACAAGGGAGCAGAGATAGTGGTTATTAAGCTGACTTTGATTCAGGCTTGTTGAGCTCTTTAGATTCCTAGTAGCCCATCTGCACTGGAGGTATTCAGTGCTGCACTGATCTTTTAACTTCTCCCATCTGATTCCTGTGATAACTCTAGTACTCTGAATAATTAGGGAACTGAGTAAACAAATTGCCACCCTTTCAATATCAGGATAAATGCTTTATTACACATTTACCAGACGTTACTGAAATCCTATTTGCCATAGTGCCATCTCACCACAGAATTTCTCTCTGTGTAGTTTCCCACAGTGCAGAGTGAGGGGGGAGAACTTGAGGGGACATAAATGAGACTAATCCAAAACTTTGCTGTCATCCCACCAGAAGCAAAGCAGGAATGACATACCCCTTTTGCATCACAAAATACTCATTGCCACAACTGGATGGATTTTCAAGTATGATGAGTAATCATTGGCTCTTGAGCCTCCTTACCCTGGCTTCATGGATTATGTACCGTATGTATTTTGAAATGGGCATCATACAATCTGGCCAGTGATAATGGCATCTTGTGAAGCACACAATGTTACAGGATAAGCCCCTTGAACTGGGGGAGACTCTCAACAGAAGCCATGGGTATGGAGGAATACACCAAGGCAAAGAGAGTTATAGCTACAACAGCATAAAAGGAAGAGAAGAGGGATGTTTGCAGAAGAAAACGAACAACTGACTCACACAAAAATGGTAAATGAAATTTAAGACACCTGAGATGGAGCAAGATGGCAGAAGGCTAAGGGAACTAGGTATTCTCTAAGAATGCACCTGATTGCTCATGTGGACATTAGCCTGGCTCCAAAGAGAGGTGCATGTATATTAGTTTGCCACAGGAGGTTAAAAAAAATGACAGAAAGAAAGAAAAGAAAAGCAGAAACAGAAGATGGATATTTAAGACAACTTGTAAGCCCAGTAGGAAGCTGCTCCTCCACTGCGGCCATCCTTCTACCTTCTGCTGGAGACCCTCAGTGGGCACTGTCCTCGTGGAAACAAGCAACAAGCTGCCTCCAAGAAAAGCGAACAATTTTAAGAGAAACAGAGTGATCTGGCAATAGCTGCTCCTCCACTGCGGCCATCCTTCTACCTTCTGCTGGAGACCCTCAGTGGGCACTGTCATCGTGGAAACAAGCAACAAGCTGCCTCCAAGAAAAGCGAACAATTTTAAGAGAAACAGAGTGATCTGGCAATTTTTTTTTTTAAGAGCATAAATGCAAAGGACAAAACTAATGGGTTTGAGAGGCACGTTCAACTTTTTCAGAACTGTGAAATGAGGAGCAGGGGGAGAGAGAGAGCAGGAAAGAGAAAGGGAGGAAGAGCTATAGAGAAAGAAGAGAGCCACTAAAGAATTGAGCCCCCCTGTACAGACAGCCTGACGCCAGATGGCTTCTTCTAATAAATATTCAACCTTAACTCTGTTCCCATGTAACTTTCTTGTAAAGCTGCCAGCACACCCACACAGATCTGGGCCAGCAAAATGATTACAGTAGTACAAACAAAATAGTGCAATAGAGGAAACAGACAGACAGGGTCCTGTCCACAGACAGGCAGGGCTGGAAGAAGGGAGTGGATGAGCCTTTAGCTTTAATGCTTCGGAACTCATAATAATAAGGAACATTGGAGGGGAGGGCACCTCAAAAAGACAAACATTGAACTCTTGTCTTCGCTCTGCTTCAGGTTTTAGCATCAAAAACATGCATGACTTTTGCTTCAGAGATTACAAATGAGATACTACATCTCAAATATTATTTTCTGACATAACCTCTATGTTTAACTACATTTAGAGTAATAGCAACCATGCTAAACCCCCATACACTTTTTTAGTTACAGCAATATATGAGATTTTATATTTTAAGTTAACTCACCAGTTCAATAAAAATAGGTGATTCACTATATACATATATATATATATATTCACTATATATATATATGTATAATACACACATAAAAAAGTATGTATTCACTATATATATATATATAAGTTAAGTTAACTCACCAGTTCAATAAAAATAGGTGATTCACTATATACATATATATATATATATATATATTCACTATATATATATATGTATAATACACACATAAAAAAGTATGTATTCACTATATATATATATAAGTATGTATATATGTATACACATCTTTTTTTTTTTGTAAAACAAAGGAGTAATTCTCTACAGTGTCTTCTGTGTCTTCTTTACTCTCCTCTCACACCTCCAGGAACTATTCAGACTTAAATTCTATTTAAACATAGATACCTCTTGATGGGGGGGTGGGGGGGAGGGAGGCTGAGGGAGGCAATATGCATTTTAATGTTTCTTTGGGGGATAATTTGGGGGATAAGAATAAAATGCCATATTATTGTAGTAATATATGGAGATTTTGAACCAAATAATGCCAAAACTCAGCTTGGGGAAAATGGTAATATGATGAAATAGTTGTTTAGAAATGCATAGTTAAGAGTACATTAAAATGTGATATTAGGAACAACTATTAGAAAAAGATATCAAGCTTTTGCAATTTTAGTTTTCCAATGATATGTATGAAATGGGCTAAATCAACTTAGTAATAAAATATAGCAATTTGAAGCAAATCATTTAAAATGCTTGGTGTAAAAATGAGATTGTAAATTTATTTTGTTTTCTATTTCTTGATCTGATATCTAAAATTGTCCAGGATAAAAATCCCTAAAAGAGTTTACCATAAGCCAAGGTTTCTTTTACCTCAAAATCAAAGATATATTTCATGGGGTTATCTACACTCACTGATAACTCTGCAGGAATGGGAATGTAAGAAAAACCAACAAAACAAAAAAATTAAGCACTTACCAAGAGCTAGATAAGTTTTGTTAAGTGCATACTGTTGTTTTGACAGTTTGAGAATCTGCACAGATTTTACATTTTATTACACTGACATCAAAAGCTGTATTGATAGGAAAGGACCACATTTCTAACAAAGAGAGACAGATAAAAATTAGCATTTATCTCTGGTGATATTGAGCTTTCTAACGTTAAGTCATAGTATTTTCCTCTTTCTGCAAAGAACTCTCTCAGGGAACTGACTGCATGGAAGGTTAAGTCTTCCCAATTAGGGACATGATGAAGACCAATCCTTGAAAAGATGGTATAAATTGCACACATGAAATACAAACAAAGCAAACATATCCGTATACAAAATATGCAGTTGTGCATTCAAAAAGGGTAATGGCATGCAATAATGGGAAATTATTTGAACATCTGTTTGCACATTAATCTGCATATTTTTGCACATGCAATCATCAGTTTGCAAGAGCATATTTTGCATGTCGCATGCACACGTTAGACACCTGTTATTAAAAATCAGGTTCATAATGTGCTGCTGATCTTCTTGAATATAATTCCATTTTCATGAGATTTATCATAGAGCTCAAAGGGCAGTACTTTTTTAGGAAACTGGAAAATATACAGTGGAAAGTATTAGTGAAATGCTTGTGTGCTTCTCCCTCATCTTTCTATGGGCAGTAGATTTTAGTTTTTTTAAACCTAACGCCTTTGAACAAAAGGAACCAAACTCGTAATGGATGAAAGCAAAACAACATGGCAGAGGTGACTCATGACACAACCAGCTCCTTTGTTCTGGTAGAAGAATGATCAACCACTGAGGAACAAATTGAGATATCATACTCCTCAACTCTGCCAAGCACCATGTCTACCTAGCACATAGTACATGGTCAATAAATATTTGGTGATTTCTTGGTTAATAAAGGAATGCATAATTTAATAAAATGTCACATTTAGCTAACAGTTGCTGAGGTTACAGGATATATCAGACTCTATTCTGACCGTTTTTGGAGGCCTAATCAGATAACCCATTTGGAAAGAACCTTTGAAGAAATATTGACAGACTGAACTAAACAGACTGAGCTATCCTGCTAACTAGGAAAGTGATTTTGAACTAATTTTTCTAATTTTGTAAAATGGGAGACTGCACCGAATCGGTAAATATGTGATACATATGGTGCTACTTTCCCCTTCTTTAACCATGGTAGACATAAAAAAATAAATCTATTCCAGTACTTTTTCTTACTGTGTCTCGGCTTAGCCATAAATTCTTTCTTAACACAGCTCTCCAGGCAACCACCCACCAACTGATCAAATTTGGCACACAGGATGAATCTATTTTCTATCTCTGGACTATATTATCTCTAAGACCCCTTTCACAAACTTAATCAAGAACTCTTTTGGACCACTAAAATTCTCTGTTTTTAAGAAACTATCCTAATTATGTGGTTGTTTTCTAATTATATTAGATATGCTCTAAAACTAGTTGACCATTGTTAGGACTTGAGAAATGCTCACTTTATATAGAATTTCACTGTAATAGTATTTTTAATAGATTTAACCCATAAAATATGCTAAAGCAAAATAATGTTCAATATAGTTCCCTCTTTTGGATTATCCATAAAGCACTTTCTTTCAGGCAGTTATGCAAAGCAGATCAGGAAAGCAGCATGAAGCAATACTTTGCCCAGCACAGCCCTTCAGGATGGAAGACACAGCAGCCGTAGTCCCAGCTTCTGCCAGACAGAGCGTTGGTGGTGTGAGAGAAAGCACAGAAACCTGGAGGCATGTGAAAAGGACATATTCAAACTCTTCAAGTAATATGGAAAGATAGGAAACAAATGTAGCTCTCAGTGAGGATGGGTTTTGAGCAAAATCGCTGAGAAATCCTTCAGTGTGATAAGCACTACAAACAGCTGAAATGCATCCATCGAAAGTACTCATATGTATGTAGTGTTTGCTTTGTGTCCAGTGCTATGCTATGTTCTTAGAGAAGTACAAAAAAGACTATAACACAGGGCCTGCTTTTGGAAAAATTGCATTCTATTTGGAAGAAATAAAAGTTATAGACAACATTATGAAACTGCTCAGAAGCCAAGGTTACTCTTTTCTTCCCAGCAACATCTAGACCCATCTAGACAACATTTCATTTAACTATGTCACTTTGAATGGCTTGGCTCCAACAAAAGATGCCCTGAGTACTCTTTATGTGGCAGCAAACTGCTCCCTTTTGTGGCTTTGCCACTTGGGTCCTCTTTCCTTCCTGTTTATTATATCATGCCTCTTCAATTCATAATGATGGTGCAGATGTGTTCTTTTTGCCTGCACACAGCAATTTCTTCCTGCTTCTAGAACTAGCATCCTACCTTCCCCAAAGGAAGTACCGTTCTCCCACTCTGTCTTTTTAGGTTGGGTGGAACTGATCCTCACACTCTAGCTCAAAGAATGGGTACGTGATCCAACATAAACAATGATGCCCTAGGATTTGATAGGACAATTTAGAAAGAAATCTGGACTACCTGGTGGCCACAGGTAGAAGTTAACTAAGAATAAAGCCCAAACAAAGAAAAACAGAGCTGAGAAATGAGGCCAACAAGTCCCTAGTGGCATAATGTGAGCACCAGGATGCATCAATGTCTGATTTTAGCTATATTCGTGGACTTTTCAGTTAGCAAAACCAATAAATTCTTCCTTCCCACCCACCACCCAGCTTAAACCAATTTGAATTGGATTTCTCTCATAAACAATCTGGAGAATTCAGTCCACATCACTGGCACGCATTGAGGCGGTCCGTTGGTCCCATTTAACAAAGCCCACACAGAAAGAGCCTAAATCGCTTTCCCTAAATCATGTCATGAAGGTCAACAAAAATACAGAAAGTAAAGACTCAGTTTTTAAAAACAAAATAAGTTGAAACACCACACTATTACGAATGATTTTCTATAGCTATTCTCTTACCTTTGTGGGGACTGCTAACCAGACCCCATTCCTCTTCACATTGCTCAGGACCCTCCTAATACACTCTTCTGGGAAATATTAGGAAATAAGGTGACCGCTATAATTGCCCTTCACTGTAACCTTCCCTTGAATGAGGATTCTTTCAAGTTACTCATAGGAAAACTTTGTGAAAACAGAGTATCTAATTATTGGGAAGAATTATCAGAAGTGCAAGAAGTTCGTTTTTAGGAGTATTGATGGGACTATTAGTGTTAATTCTTAATTTAGAGACTTTTCTCCTCCTGCATATTTCTCCTATGAGTCCAGCCAGCTCGCACTGAGGCCCTCAGAGGGAGATGTTCAAGTCATGCAAATTTCACCTCAGAATTCAGGATATCATCTAGGGACAACAGCAGACATCACTCTTAAGGTCATCTCAGGATACTGGCAGGCATCAAGGTATTTTTGCCTGACTCCAGGAAGTAATTTATTGAATGGAATGATCTAGCTGGTGAAAGTAAGTAATAAACAACCAAGATGAGGAGGGGTTAAGTTTCTCATGCATAATATCACAGCAAATCTGTACTAGCTACCGAATTGTACCACCAAGTCCTTAGTTCATTGCCTACCCCAAGAAGTCGCCCTGCTGTTTTCATGAAAGTTAGCTATGGGAACATCTCCATCCCAGCATCCCGACAATTGAAATCACTTTTAAACTAAGCATTCATTCTTTTTAGTATACTTCCTGTTTAGAAATCACTTCTATTTTGAACCACATGTTTACTTTTTCACCTTTTCATAGGGGGAATTGCATTTTATTAGCCAGAATCCAAATACAGCTAAATGAGGAAAACTAAATAAAGGGACTGAAAAAATTTTCATCCAATAAATTTGCTGTGAGATGCCAAGTTTGTGGCTGTGCCTGCAGTCATTTTAGTTACAAGACACATAGTAGGAAATGATTTTGGGGTTTTCAGCCATTAGTTTGTAAATTGAATAAGATAGATGTGTTCATTCATAGGAAGTAATGCAATTTTTCTTGGGAAATCCATTAGCATATTTACAAATTAATCTTCCCTTAGGAAAAAAAAGATTGAAGATTTACAGAAGGAAGGGCTTTATTACTTTTAAAACTGTATTTTTAAAGAAAGTTAAAGAAAAAGAAAGAAAATTATATTGAACTATAAATGCCTTTTTATGACTAACAGTTTTGCAACACCAAAATTTATGAAAGGAGAAAAGAATAGAGCAGAACATAGAAAGAGTTTTCAAGGACTCAAAGAAATTGCAACTCCTATATCACAAATTGCAATTTTTATTCATATAAAATTAAACCTGTTTACATGAATGCAAACTAAATGGCATTAAATTAATTAGACACTTAATGCTATTAATGTAAATTTCCCCTGGATAATTTTTTGTCTAAATTCTCTACCTACTGGCTTTAATTTTAGACAAGATGGGATTTTAAACCTTCACACCCCCAATGACAGCAACAAAAAATCTGTGTTCATTTGATTTTTTCCTTAAACTCTCAATGAGTTAATGTTGAACAAGTAACTGATGACACAATTAATTTCTAATGATCCACTGTCATAAAATAGCCTTTGCTACAATCCCAGAGAAATATATGCAGTGTTGGGTAAAGGAAGTCTCGATTTATATGCAAATACCTGATATATTATAAAAAGAAAGAGAAGAAACGTGATTTGATTACTCCCCAGATAGTCTCCTTTTTGCTCATCCCTACCACTTTGTGGAAGTCCTTTTTTATACAAACACAGAATGAAGCACCATTTTAAGAGCAATTCTATAAATAAGATGTAAAATTTAATGTTTATTAATAACCCCTTTTTGCAACATTTCTAACTATTGAAGAAAATCAAATTATTAACTATATTAAGATGTTCTTTCACAGGAAAAAACTGTTGCATTGTTTTTAGAGTGTCATCATACACAGTTCTTCAGGCCAAAAGTCATATGTTAACAATAATAATAATAATAATAATAAATGGACACTATTCATTTATTGATCACCTCCTGTAATCAAGAACTATACCAAATGCTTTAAATGCATTATCTTATTTAATACTCACAGGAATCCTATCAGGTAAATGCTGTGATTATTTGTATTTTATAGATGAGAAAATTAAGCTTAAAGGCATTACATATCAAAGACATCAAACTAGTAAATGATGGAACCCAGAATGAAATTCCAATCCCTTTGATTCCTGAGTCTGCACCCTTACCCTTACTCTATACCTTGAAAGTCATATGTAACTTCTTTCCCAATGTTTTCAAACATATTTAATAAATGCACTACTAATATCCACTAGAATACCTTCAGTTATATGGACCTCACTCCTATAATTTAACAACTGTTACTAGAGAGTTTCTTTCCATTATTTTCAACCAAACTCTACTTCTGTAATTTGTATCTACTGGTTCTATGTTGTTTTTCTTCATCTTCTGATTTTTGTTTTACTTCTTTGGAAAAATACACTATAATTGTGCTACCATGGCTCCAATCAAGCATCTCATTTCCAGACTAACATACTCGCTTCCAATAGCAGTTCCTCATAAACTAGTTGTCAAGTTCTCCCACTATCTTTTCTTTGCCCCGTAGGCCCACTGGTCCTCCAAGTACCTGTAAAAAGGGCGCCTCAACTGGGTACCACCCTCCATAAGGATGTGGTCACCAAGAACAGTAAGTGTCCTGATTCTTAGCTCCAAACTCTTTCACCTCAGAGCTTTAACACTATATGTAAAGACACCTCAATTAGATTCAGAGATTAGCTAGAAGATGTGTCATTTGTCAAACAGTATACAAATAGGACTTGTGCATTTTTTGCCTTTTTTGGATGACTTACTGGGCCAGTGATTCAGTAATAACTTTGGATAGTTCCTGCGGAGCCAGGCCTAGGAAAGTAGACCCATTCCCTCACCATCCTTGAATGATGATCTTGAAATCAACCAGAAAGAAAAAAGAAGTGGTACTTTCTGTCTGGAATGGCCCAGACAAGTGTGATCACAGTGATGGAACGGAAGTCTTTCCTGATCCTGTGTAATTGGAAAAGAACTGAATCACCAGATTTCATTGGAAATACTTGAAAATCAGTCTAGAAGGACTCCCAGAGAACTTTTTTTACCTAGATGAAATACAAATTCCTATGACAGCAGCAACGGAATCAAAATCTCACGGAAGACAGATATAAGCACATACTGCAATATATGTTTACATGGCTTTTCTGCCTTCAGTGTATCACCAAACGTTAACAGGTGAGGTAGAAAAGGGACAACTGTTGGTTCTCTTTACTCAAGAAACTGAGTGCTAGAATTGCTAACCAGCCTTTTCACACTTCACCCAGTATATGGCAGCGGAGCCGAGAAAAACAAGATTGGCCCTCCAGATGAGTGCTCGTACACTCTTCAAACTCCCTCTCCTTAAATGTGCTGCCGTCCATCACACTTAACCTACACTTTCCACACTTCCAGAAGGAGATACCAACAGATATACCTATTTACTTTGGCATGAACTCAAAGAAATAAGCTTGCAAATGTGGTCCTTTCTTTATGCATTAACTTTAATTTCTCCTTTCTGCACATACACTGAAAGAACATCAGGTAGATCCATTTACTTCCACCCCCTCATCCCACTGCTCCTCCTGAAGTGACATATTAATTATGGCACGTTTGAAATTTTCTCTTGCAACTGTAGGCTCAGACTTCAACACCTAAATGAATTATATATACACCGTGCAAGACTGTTTGTTCCAGGTTTCTTAAAAGCAGAAAATGAATGCAGTATATTAATCATCGAACTGATGTCCCTGATTGAAAAATAAATTATTTAAATGAGTAACACTCCTGGTTTTTTTAATATGCTACTTTCTAGAATTTTTTTTTCAACATTGCAAGTTGAAAATAATGAAAAAATGTTGCAGTATACTGCCAGAATGATACAGGGACCAAATTAAAGCTGTGTATAGTCTACACAGTCATAGTCAATCCAAAATGTTGGGTCTCAGTATCAATTGATTCTGCAGTTTTAAGTCAAGTTTACTGAATGGCAATCCAAATCAGCTATTAAGAAAGTATAAAAAGACAGATTAACTACTCCAGATCTAAACACATTTTATCCATCTCATACACAAAGAACGATTGCACCCCCAGTGTAAGATTTTTTTTTTAATCTTAAATTCCAAGTGTAGGGAGTGGGGAAGACAAATGGAATAGCCATAATATGTGTTTGTCTAGTCTATATTCACTTTGTTTTAATTTCCCAGAGAGCAACTTCCTTGGGTTTCCCATTTTATTTAAAACTACGTTGAAGATATAACATACATACAACTAAAAATTACAGGATAAAACTACCAATAGGATCAAACACAAGCAAAAATATATACAACTCATGAGGGGAGAAACCATCTTGAATAGAATGTAAGTAGTCTGAGTAGTCATTGAAACCACCACCTAGAGTGTGCATGAATCAGAAGGAAAAAAAAAATAGTAATTCCCAGTGAGAACAATTTATTAAACTCAGCAGGTACAGGAAAGGCATTAGATGATGAGAGTTCTATTAGTGAGGGGAGGCTAATTGCTTAAAAAATAAAAACAGACTGAAAATGTGTAATGGTGCAAATTCATGACAATTTTTGTTATGTAAATAATGGTACTGAGTGGATAAACATGTTGATGGGTCCATCCTCTGTATAGTCACTCAAGGACCTAGGCTGATGGAGATTCTGCCGTACTCAACAAATAGCTTCCAAGGTTACCAGGGAGACCGTCTCCGTCCCAGCCAGCATATAAGGGAGAAAAGAATGGAGAAGTGCTTGCAGTGATTTCTAATGGGCCAGGCCTGGGTGTGATACACATCTCCTCCACTCCCGATCAGTTGGTTAGACCTTGTCACATGACCACAATAAAATGTCAGAGAGGCTGGGAAGTATTGTAGCTGTGTGACAGTGAAGAAGGGAAGGCCATGGATTTTGTTTTTTTTTTTGGAACAGTGTCTGCCATTATCTGCCCTTTCGATCACCATGGTCATGTTCACTCTTCTTCCCACACATGGAACACATTCAATAATATCCTGAAAAGAGACAAGCCACTTACTTTATCCAGCTCAAAGTCCCTGGATCACTGAGTATTTCTCTTGATTTGAACTTGAGGTGGCTTCTTGTGGTCACAAGACCTGTGAACTAAGAAGATAAGTTCTTTCACTTCCCCATACATATCTCTACATCAATGTAGAGCAGAAAACAAGATAACTCCAATAAAGACTCCAACTGTGAACAGAGGAAAATGGTAAGACACACAGCAATCAGATCCATTCCAATGATGAAACCCTGTTGGGAAGGCATAGTGAAGTGCCAATTTATGAGAGTTGAGCAAGTTCCAAGACCCTGATTCAACTGTCCAGGAGGAGCTCTTGTGTCCACTGTTCTCTACAATCCTGACACGACCCTCTGGGATGTTTTCTTGTCCATTATCCTATATCGTCATATCTGAAGTGAGCACTGAAAAATGTGCTCACTTTCAGAGGTCAAAACCATCACTGTCTATTTTCTGCTAATGTAAGTTTGGGGAACTCAGGATTGTCTTATAGAGTTTTGCAAGATTTGAATTATTATTTCATTGGCAATGCAATTCCCTCAGTATCTTCATTGGCTTCAGATTTACTTGTTCCCAGTCGGTTCCATGAGTCAGTAATCATCCCCTAAATTCCTTTTTCAGTCATAAGACTTGGGCCTCTTGTATTCATTTGTTAATTGTTTATTTGTTTATTATCTTATTTTGCTCTCTAGCACTCACACATTTCTCTCAAACTAATGGTAGCTACTTTGGGTTATCTAAAACAATAGGCTTGGATTGGAAGGCTATTTTTTCATTTTTTTAATCAATTTTATTGAGATACAACTCATATAGCAAGTAATTCACTCAATTAGAGTGTACATTCAATAATTTTCAGTATACATACAGATTTTGCAATCATAATCATAGTCAATTTTAGAACATTTTCATCATGGAATAAAGAAATCACATGCCCTTTAGCTACCACATACCTACTTTTTTATTCTCCCAACTGTATGCAACCTACTACTTTCTGTCACTAAAGATTTGCCTATTCTGGACATTTTATAAAAATGAAACCATATAATATATGGTCTTCTGTGACTGGCTTCTTTCACCCAGCATAATTTTTTTAAAGCTCATTCATGTTAAAGCACATCAATGCTTCATTCCTTTTCATGGCTGAATAATATTCCATTGCATAGTTATACCACAGTTTGTTTATCCATTTGTCAGTTGATGAATTTTTTAGCTGTGTCTACCTTTTGGCTGTTGAGAATAATGCTATCCTATAAACATTCATGTACAATTTTTTCTGTAGACTTGTTTTTATTTCTCTTGGATATACACCTAGAAGTGAAATTATTGGATTATATGATAACTGTATGTTTAACCATTTGAGGATTCGCTAGACTATTTTACATAGTGGCTGCACTAATTCGCATTCCCAGCAACAGTGTATGAGAATTCCAATTTCTGTAATCCTCATTAAAAATTGTTATTATCAGACACTATAATTATAGGCAGCCTGGTGGGTGTGAGGTGGTATCTCATTATGGTTTTAATTTGCACTACCCTGATATCTAATGATGTCAAGCATTTCTCATGGGCTTATTGGCCATTTGTATATCTTCTTTGGAGAAACATCTATTCAGCTTCTTTGACTATTTTTTCATTAGGATTTTTAATTACTAAGTTGTGAAAATTCTTTATACATTCTAGATATAAGTCCCTCATAAGATATATTATTTATAAATATGTTTTCCATTCTGAGGCTTATCTTTTCACTTTCTTGAAAGTTAATTTTAATAAAGTACAATTTATTGTTTTTTCTCTTGTTCATGCTTTCGGTGTCACACCTATAAATTTATCACCAAACTCAAAGTCATAATCATTTAACCCTATGCTTTCTTCTAAGAGGCTTATGGTTTTAGCACTTATGTTTAGATCCTTATCAATTTTAAATAAACTTTTGGATAAAGTGTCAAATAAATGCCCTATTTCATTGTTTTACATATGGCCATTCAATTGTTCCAGCACCAGTTGTCAAAAAACTATTCTTACCCCATGAATGGTCTGGACACACTTGTCAAAAAAGCGGTCAACTGTAAAAATGTGTTTGTTTCTGGACTCTTAATTCTATTCCATAGATATACATGTTTGTCCTTATGCCATTACCACACTGTCTTGATAACTTGATTATATAGCATGTTTCGAAATTGGGGTATATGAGTGCCCCAACTTTGTCTTTCCTTTTCAAGATATTTTGTTTTGTATTTGGCACTTTAAAATTCAATATAAATTTTAGAATCAGCTTGTCAATTTCTACACAGAAATTAGTTGGTATTCTGGTAGGGATTATATTCAACCTTCAGATTAATTTGGAGAGTATGGACATCTTAGCAATATTAAGTCTTCCAATGCAAGAACATGGGTATTTTTCTGTTTATTTAGATTTTCTTTAATGTCTTTGCAAGTTTAAGAGTATAAGTTTTGTACTTCCTTTGTTAAGTTTATTCTTAAATGTTTTATTCTTAAGTGATTTCAAATGAAATTGTTTTTTAAATTTTATTTCATACCATTCATTGCAAGTGTATGGAAATATAGTTGATTTCATGTATGGATTTTGTGTCTTTTAACCTTGTTGAACACATTTCTTAGTTCTAATAGTTTTCTAGTGGATTCCTTAAGATTTTCTACACACATGATCATATAATTTGTGAATAGCCATAGTTTTATTTCTTCCTTTCAAATTTGGGTATCTTTATTTCTTGACTAATTGCCCTGGCTAGAACCTATTGAAAAGACATAGTGGGATTGGGCATCCTTGTCTTATTCCTGATCTTAGAGAGGAAGCATCCAGTCTTTCATCATTAAGGACATTGTTAGCTGTGGGTTTTTCAAAGGTGCCCTTCATAAGATTAAGGAAGTTTCATAATATTCCTAGTACATTGAGTGTTTTTACCATAAAATGGTATAGAATTTGCCAAATGTTTCTTCTAAATTTATTGAGATAATCATGTGGAACTTTTTGGGTTTTTGCTCTATTTATATGTTGTATTATATTCATTGATTTTTAGATGCTAAACCATTCTTATATTTCTGGGATAAGACTCACTTGGTCACAGTATAATTCTTTTATACATTGCTGGATTAAGTTTGCTAGTATTTTGTTGATGATTTGTGGATTCATATTCATAAGAGATATTGGCCTATAGCTTTTTTACTCATGATGTTTGTATCTACTTTTGTTAACAGAGCAATATTGGCCTCATAGAATGAGTTTTAAGTTTTTACTCATCTTTTTTTTTCAAGAGTTTGTGAAGGTTTGATGTTAATTCTTATGTAAACATTTTTTTTTTTTTTTTTGTCTTTTTCCGTGTCCGGCAACGGATCACAACCCTCAGTGTTGCCCCTGTACCGGACCGGGGACCGGCAACGGGATTGCAACCCTCGGGGTCGCTCCCACGCCTCGCTCAGCCAGTGAACGGGAACTGGTCTGTATGTGGGATCCGAATCCTCGGGCGGGAGCGCCGCCGTGCTTCCCAAGCGGCGCACTTATCCAGTGCGCCACCGGGCCGGCCCTAAACATTTGATAGAATTAACCAGTAAAGTTTTCTGGGCCTGGGCTTTTGTTTGTGGGCAGCGTTTGATTATTAATTCAATCTCTCTACTTATATAGGACTTTTCAGATTGTCTGTTTCTTCTTAAGTCAGGTTAGTAGCTTGTGATTTTCTTGGAATTTGTCTGTTTCATCAACCTTGTGTAATTTGTTGGCATACAATTACTTATAGTATTCCTTCGCAGTCGTTTTTATGTCTCCAAGGTCAGTAGTAATATCCTCCCTTTTATTTTTTATTTATGTAAATTGGCTCTCGTCTCTTTTTCTCTTGGTCAACCTAGAAAAGGTATGCCAATTTTGTTAATCTTTTCCAAGAATCAAGTTTTGGTTGCATTGATTTTTCTCTATTAATATTCAATTTTATATTTTATTAGTTTCCACTTGAGTCTTTTTTACATCATTCCTTTTATTGCTTTAGGTGTCATTGCTCTTCTTTTTCCAGAATCTTAAGGTGCAAGGTTAGATTGCTGATTTGTGATATCGCTTCTTTTTTTCGTTGTTGTTGTTATTGTTGTTGTTCAAATTTATTTATTTATTTATTTATTTTCCTATCTTCATATACATTTCATTTTATTTTTTATTTTTTTTATTTTTTATTTTTTTGTCGTTTGTCTTTTTCCATGTCCGGCAACGGATCGCAACCCTCAGTGTTGCCCCCATACCGGACCGGGGACCGGCAACGGGACTGCAACCCTCGGTGTTGCTCCCGCACCTCGCTCAGCCAGTGAGCAGGAACCGGTCTGTATGTGGGATCCGAACCCTCGGGCGGGAGCGCCGCCGCGCTTACCAACCGGCGCACTTATCCAGTGCGCCACTGGGCCGGCCCCCATTTTTTTTTATTTTTATTTTTTTCATTAAATTTTTATTTTGTCAATATACAATGTAAATGATTATTATGGCCCATCACCAACCCCTCCCTCCCTCCTCCCTCTCTCCCCTCCCCCCCANCTGCCATCTTTCCTGGCCTTTGTTGCCTTGGGCTGCTCGGTCTCCCGGCGTGGTTGCGGCGATCTCAGGAATCTTCTTTTGCATCGGCCACTGGCTTTCTCATTAGAAACAATGCAGGACCCCAGATATTCAAATAGCATCCTCGAAGTGAATTTCTGAGGCTGGGAAGTCCAAAGTCCATCTGGTGGTGGTGACAGCAATCCAGGGGTCTCACATTGCAAGATGGTGGAAGCAGAGAGAGCAGAGAGAGTCATGATATCACTTCTTTTATAAATTCCAGTCTAAGCACTGCATTAGCTGCATCTCATAAGTTTTAGTATTCCGTGTTAAATTTTTAATTTCCATATATTTGTAAGTTTCCCAAATTTCTATTAGCTATTGATTTCTAATTGCATTTATTCATGATCTATTGAAGAAATTTTGAAGCATTTTTATCCTTTTAGATTTATTGAGCTGTTCTATGCCCTAGCATATGATCTATCATGGAGAATGCTTCACGTGCACTTGAGAAGAATGCATATTCCACTGTTATGGGTGGCATGTTCTATATATGTCTGTTTAGATGGTTTATAGAGTTGTGCAATTCTTCTATTTCTTTGTTGATCTTCTGCTTTATTATTTTATCTGTTACTGAAAGTGAGGTGTTGTTGAATTATCTATTTGTCTCTTCATTTCTGACAATAATAGTTTTATGCATTTTAGTACTCTGCTGTTAAGTCCATACAAGTTTATAATTTTTATGTCTTCCTAATGATATGACCCTTTTATCCTTATAAAATTTCTCTCTTTACAGCTAGTAACTTTTTTGTTGTAATGTTTATTTTGTCTTATATTTGAATAGTCACTCCAGTTTTCCTGTGGTTGCTGTTTGCATAATATACCTTTCTCATCAATATTCAATCTATTTGTATCTTTGAATATAAAACGTGTCTCCTTAGACAGCAAATAGTTGGATCTTTCTTGCTTTTTATCTAGTCTGACAATCTCTGCCTTTTGATTATATTGTTTATTCCATTAATATTAAATGTATTAGATACAGTTTGATGTATGGCTGCCATTTTATTTTTTTATCTGCATGTCTGTTTTTTTCCCTCTATTTCTTATTTACTGCATTTTTTACACAGTGAATATTTTCTTATGGTAGCATTTTAACTTCTTTAATAATTTTTTTACTGTATTTTAAAAATTATTTCCTTAATGGTTGCTCTAGGGCTTACTATATAACTCTCAACTCATTTTTTAAAAGCATCAGATTTGTTCTGACTAAATTCCAGTGAGATACAGAAATGTTACTCTTATATAGCTTTATTCCATTTTCTTGCTTTCAGGGTACTTTTGTTACATCTATAAATGTTCCAAAGTCAAAATATATTGTACTTTACACAATTTTATGTCCTTTAAAGAAATTAAGAAGAGAAACAAAAGCAAGTATTTATTTATTGCTTTTGTTATAACAATCTTCTTGTTAGGGCCAGCCATTTAGCTCAGTTGGTTAGAACTCAGCCTTATAACACCAAGGGCATAGGCTCAGGTCCCTGTACAGGCCAGCCACCGATAAACAAACAGATAAATAAATAAATAAATAAATAAATAACCTTCTTGTTTAATGTCTATAATTCTCTTTATTTGTTCTTGTGGATTCAGGTTACCATCTGAAGTCATTTCTCTAGTCCAGCACAACTTTACTCTCACCTTGCACTATTATTGGCAAATATATTACCATTGCTATATGTTATGGACATAACAATACATTATATACATACTATTTTATACCATTGTTTTTTAAATCAGGTAACAACAAAAATATTCTGTACTGTCTATTATAATTAAATAATTATCTTTACTAGTACTCATTTTTGCTTTATTTTGTTTGGATTTGAATTACTGTTGGAGGTCACCTGCTTTCAGCCTGAAGAAATTCCTTTAATATTTCCTGTAAGGCAGGTCTGTTAGCAACAAGTGCTATCAATTTTTATCTGGGAATGTCTTTGTTTTGCCTTCACTTTTGAAAGATAGCTTTATTGTATATAGGATTCTGGGTTGACAATTTCTTTTCTTGGAGCATGTAGAATATGTAGCTCCATTGCTTTCTGACCTCCATTTTTTTCTGATGAGAAGTCAGCTGTAAATATTATTGAGGTCCCCTGTAAGATATAAGTCATTTTTCTCTTGTGGTTTTCAAGATATTTTCCTTGTCTTTGCCTTTCAGCACTTTTACTATGATGTGTGTAGCTGTGCGTTTCTCAGTGCTTACCTTAATTGGATTTCTTTGAACTTCCTAGATGAATAGGTTAATGATCGCTGATAAATTTTGTAAGTTTCCAACCATTATTTCTTTGAATATTTTTCTGTTATTGTGTCCCTCTCGCCTCTTTTTTCTGGTATTCCCACTCGGTATATGTTGATGTGGAGATGGTGTCCCAAATTTCTCTAAGGCACTATTCATTTTTCTTCTATAGTTTTCTCTCTGTTCTTTGAATTGTGTATCTCTATCAATCTATCTTAAAATTTACAAATTCTTTCTTCTGCCAGTTCAATTCTACTATTGATTTTTGTAAATTTTCAGTTATTGTGATTTTCAACTCCAGGTTTTCAGTTTGGCTCTTTTTAAAATAACTTTTATCTCTTTACTGATACTCTGTATTTGATGCATCACTGCCTTACTATTTAAACCATGATTTCTTTCATTCTCTGAACATATTTATAATGGCTATTTTGAAATATTTTCTGTTAAATCCAACATCTGGTTGTTCTCACAATCAATTTCTCTCACCTGCTTTTTTCTGGTGTATGGCTCATACTTTCTTGTATCATTTTTTGGTCAGAAATTGAACACTTTAGATAATATATTGCAACAACTCTATGCACGTGTCCCCCTCCCCTAGGTCTTGTTGTTGTTATTTGTTTGTTTGTGTGTTTTCTTAGTAACTGGCCAGACTATTTTAGTGAAGTCTATTCCCCTACCCCTACTCCCACCCCCATGATGCAAAGCCATCACTGTTGCTCTTTAGGGGGTGCAGCCTTGTATATACCACTGGTATGCCCTGAGATGACAGTGGTTTGGGCAAGGCTCTCTCTGACTGTCATTTCCCTGACCACACCCAGATGTTAAAGTCCACTGATTTTTGGAAGATTGATCTATTGTCTTCAGTAATGCCCTGGGGCATAAATTACTTCACAGACTAACCCAATCAAAGTCAGCCTCCTTTGAAGGAATGGTTCCTAAGAGAGTGTTTGTTATCACTCCAGGAAGGCTCTTTCCAGCTGTCTCCCTCCCCATTTCTCTCCAGCAAACTAGTCATCTTACGGCTTAGCTACATCATCAATGAATCTAACAACCTCTTTTCACCACACTTGCTACTCTTTTTGAGAGTGCCCTTAACCTTGAACTTCTCCACACTCTGTTGCAAATAAAGTCATTTACTTTGAGGAGAAATTTGGAGATATCCATTCTACGGCTTGCTTTTCCTTCACTGTTCACCCCCCACCCCAGAAAAATCTCTGAGCTATAGCTAGGGGAGGCAAGGACAATGGCACATTTTTCTCTGAGCAATACCCCCACTTCATGAGTTTAGCACTCAGTAGATGGTAGAGGGGGGGACATTAATGCCAGGTCTCTTCAGCTTGCCTCTCTCACTATGGAACCCCCAGCCCATGAGCCAGGGCAGGGGTGACCAGGCCCTTGTGCTCTCATCAGTGTCATTCCCAAAGTGGAACTCTATCCTATGAGTGGGAGCTGAGCAGAAGACTCTCTTAGTCACACTTGTCCAGAATTTAACCTCAACAATTGGTAGGTAGGACAGGATGAGAAATAGTGATGTCCTGTGTTTTCTGAGAAAATAGTCCACCAACTATTGGTGGGAGAGAAAGTGAGCCCTGTTTCTTGGCTATACCAGTACAGAGTGGAGTTTCTATCTCCTTTGGAAGGAGATGGAGGCTGCAGGTCTAGTCTCAGATACCACAGACTCTCCCATTCCTTACCTAATTTTAGTAGTTTTTCTTGAATTGATATTTATTCGTTTCCTGTATGTATGTCCATGGAGCTATTTCCAAACACTTTATTTTATTTTATTTTTTTAACTTTTCGGGAGGAGGTCAACAGAATTCCGCATACTATCATGCCAGAAGTAGAACTCCCAATCCCCTTAATTTTATCAATGCTATAATGTTGAGTCAGTTTCTTTAACTGGGAAGTGTTATTGGGACTTTGACAATCAAAGTTTTTTTCAGCCTTTTTGCCTACTCTTTGGAGTACAGAGCCAGTAGCTTTTACATTCCTAGGAAGCAATTTATACTTACAAATCAGCCTATTCTTTCCTGAGATTACCTCATTCTTATAAAACTTTTGGTAAATGGATCAAAGGGTAATATACAAACATTCTGGCTTCTTCTAACACCTTTTTCTAGACTGGCAGGCTCAGTCCATCTGCCTTCCAGGTTGCTATAGACAATAGTTTTACCAAATGTTTATCACTGCATAATACAGATCTCCAATATCTTTCTATTCCCCAATATTTGTTTCCTTGCTTTCTGCTGCCCAACCACTATAAGTCAATGCCCCATATTTAAAATTTTTCATATGGCAGAAATATACTTCAAGATACTAATTTCTGCTTTAATTAGGTGAAGCAAACGGTAAAACAAATCAACCCAATTGCACTGTATTTCTTGCTCATATATTAGTACTGGTGATCAAATCAGTAGGGCAGTGTTCTTACCCAAACTAACACAAAAAATAAAAAATTAGCCAGGGACAGAAAGAGAAATACTGCATGTTCTCACTCAAAAATAGAAGCTAAAAAAAATAAAGAAAGAAAGAAAGGAAGGAAGATACAACAATCACAATGCACAAAAATTAAAAAATTAGCCAGGGACAGAAAGAGAAATACTGCATGTTCTCACTGAAAAATAGAAGCTAAAAAAAATAAAGAAAGAAAGAAAGGAAGGAAGATACAACAATCACAATAATTCTCTGAACTTTCAAAAAGAGAGAACAGAACTGAGACCACCAGAGATGGGAAAGGGGTTAGGGTGGGGAGAAATTGGTATAGGGCCACAAGAAATGATTACATTACATAATGTTTAATATACTAATTAACCTTTGATTTAAGCATCACATATTGCACACAGGTATTGACATTCAACACTTTACCCCACAGATATGTACAATCAATTATGTTTCAATAAATAAAAAAATTAAAAATAAAGAAATGAAATAAAATAGAGAGACTGCTTTATGAGTAAGATGAAGAATATCTTTTAGGAAATAAACAACCTAGAATATATTTTTGTCATACTTAAAAGTAGGAAAGTCTATATAAAACCTCTCCATCATAAACTCAGAGATTTT
>NW_007726215.1:912529-923821 GCF_000696425.1 Galeopterus variegatus | reverse complement strand
TTTTAGAGGGAATTTGTAGGTATTTTGAGAGGGGTATTTATGGAACATGCTAATATTAAAAGGAAGATTCATTTCCTGAAGTCCTTGCCTTTCACACATGTGTGGGAGGTAAGATTTGGGGAAAGAGACACTAACTAGTTCTTCAATTTTCATATTTTTACAGAGAGGTGGAAATACCACTCCACTCCCTAGAAGAGAAAATTAATGAAGGGGGGACATTTTTAGTTTTCCTCTGCTCCCCACTCTACCCTATGGTACTATGGGCTGAATTGTGTCCCCCCCAAATTCATATGTCAAAGCCTTCTCCCCTAGTATCTCAGAATGTGACTGTATTTAGCGATAGGGCCTTTGAAAAGATAATTAGGTAAAATGAGGTCATATGGGTAGGGTCTAATCCAATATGACTGGTGTCCTTATAAGAAGAGGAGATTAGGACATAGACAACACAGAGACCATGGGACAACCATGTTAACACACAGCAAAAAGGCAGCCATCTGCAAGCCAAGGAAAGAGGCCTCAGAAGAAACCAAATCTGTCAATCCCTTGATCTTAGATGTCTAGCCTCTAGAACTGGAAGAAAATAAATTTCTATTGTTTAAGCCATTCAGTCTGTGATATTTTGTTATGGCAGCCTGAGCAAACACACATATATGGGAAGAGGGGTAACATATAATTGGTAAGTTTAAGAGAAGTAACAGGGCATGCTCATAACCTTTTGTCAGTAAACAGTAACCAGTAAGCAAGGCATTTATTCATTCATCCAGAGCATAGCTAGTGAGTAAATACTACAGACAGGGTGTTGTGTTAGATGCAGCTAATCAGTAATAAACAGTTCAAATCTGGTTCCTGTCTGCAAGAAACCTAGAGGCAAATGGAGAGGGAAAAAAAAATGAAGAATCTTTGGGAACACAAAAGCTCCCAGAATACAGAACACAGCTGAGTAGCCTGTTTCTTCCTAGGAAAATGTGGGGAGTTGACACACATGTTGACCTACACTGGGTAGTGGAGACCTGGGAGGAAAATAGAGAATGTGGGTCAAATCAGCCAGCCAAAAGAATTTTCTGATCTGCTGACCAGATTCTTTTGATCCTCTGTTGTTGAGGGGCAGCCTACACTTGGATGGCTGTTTACTTTGAACAGATGGAATGGGGCTTGGATATGAGCCACAGAGACAATTACTGGCTAAGGGTTCTACCAGCTTTCTAATGAAGAGTGTCTTATAGCTATCACCAAAACCATAACTGGTGAACTAAAGTGTGCGAACATGTAGAGCCGGCTCTAAATAATGTGCATTCAAAGCTTACACAATTCAGTAATTGCATATAGTTTATTTCATAGTACGGATGACATAATAATAGTGAGGAAAGCACAGGCTTTGGCACCAGATTCAGTGTCAACTGAAACATATGCTTAATGAGCACAGGTGAGGTGCCAGCCCTGCTAGGCCCTGAGGAGAGGGCAGTGAGAGAGGGAGAAAAAAAGACAGACATGTCCCTGCCATTTGTGAACTTGGGCAGCTTATTTAATCTCTCTGAATCTGTTTTCCTATACAATAAATCAGGATCATGATAGCTATTTTAGATAGCTGCTATAAAGATTAAATAAAAGAAAAAGAAAAAGCATTTAAAAGTATGTACGATAAATCAGGATCATGATAGCTATTTTAGATAGCTGCTATAAAGATTAAATAAAAGAAAAAGCATTTAAAAGTACTTACAACAGTACCTGGAAAATAACTATGTATGAAGTGTTATTTTCTTTTCACTTTGCTCCCTGCAAAAAGCACAAAGTTAAAAGAACTCCTTTGGTATTATTCAGATGTTACCAAATATCATAATCTTCCTAGCCAAATTCCAAGACTTAGAGAAAGATCACTGAATAAGGCTGGCTCTTGCTTGAGTAAACCAGCACTTGCATCGTCGTCAATAAAGCTTTTAGAATCTTAAGTGTATTTTGCAAGAAGCCATGTATATGTGTATTATTTCTTCTCTATCTTGCCACTTCTCTGATCCTTAACTCTATAGTATCAAACTCTGAGCAAAGAGCGAAATCATTTATTGAAATAGAATCGGAAAAGGGTATCACAAAGAATAATCTGCAGATACTGAAATAAAAATAACTTATTCTCTTAAAGCATTAAGAATGATTTTATATTTTTACATGTACAATATACTAACATATATATTCAGTAATATATGATTATTTCCCCTTTTTCTAGAATAAGATAAAAGCATTCTGAGACAGAGGGTGAACTAATCTCTGTAACCTTCAAAAATAGTACTCAATATAGTAGGGCACATATAGTTCAGACAACATATCACTATGGGTGTGTTATCTGCATTGTGTTGAGCCACATTCTCCATGTACCAAAGCAACTGCCAGTTTGGTTAAGAATAGAAAGAACTATTCTTTCTTTTTCGCAAATTCAGGGAGTAGACTCCAATACTCACGGAATCTAACCTACTTATTCATTATCTCAAAAGTTTTGGTTAGGTGCGAATTACTCTCCAAATTACTCTCAAATTCTAAGTCAATGAATTGCAGATCTTAGAGGCAGTATGGTCCTTTTCTCTTATTTCTGCCATCCTTTCCTTTCAGCTAGTTCACCTCCCATACATTAGAAGAATTTTGATTTGGGATACAATGCTAACTTTCTCAATTGGGCTCTCTGCTTTGATTCTAATCCCAAATTTTCCCCAAACAACTTTCCTAAATCTATCCCCTTTATTTTTTGAACTTGAAACATAGAGTTGGGCTGTAATTAGATGTAATCCATTACTATCCATCATATCAACCAGTTATTTATTTTATTCAGCAAATATTGAGTCTGCTCTATGTAAGGTAAAATGTTAAACTCCTTAGGAATCACCAAAAAATAAAGCATCAGGGTGACTGTTACACTCAGATATAAAACCATAGAATACCAAGTAATACCCTCACTTTTTCTCTATACTTTTCTCATTTGTACACAAACTTATACTACTTTCAATAAACTGTAATGGCCTATGATCAAATAAGTAATACTAAAAAAAAACTTGTCTTTAACGCATTTGGCTGCATGTAAAATACCCATAGCTGTGGTACGTAATGATACTACCTACTGTTTAGAGATCCCTGCAAAATCTACATGCAATGGAGCTCATTTAAGACAGAACAGTCACACACTCTGAACACAGTGTAGGCAATATAATAAACAGAGAACAATCTTCTGGGTAATACCAAAGTTTACTTAAACAGATTGATAACATCCTCACCAAAAGATAGCAGGCACAGTTTCCACAGTTTGCTCCCTTCTGTATGTCTTACCCACCAAGCAAGATAGTACAATTACTAAACTTCATCATAAAGGCTCAGACCCCCTGAGGCACTCTCGTAGGAAATCATCCAATAATACGATGGCATTTTTCTCCATATCACATAGTTTTTGTAGTTTGTCAGGAAATATATATACTACATTAAAATCAAGAAATAAAGGGAGTTCATGTGGAGAAAACAAGGGTTTAAAACAAGAAAAAAGCATGTGATTATTTTCTCTAGCCTTAATTTTCTTCCTCTTCCCCACAGATCTTGTTACAAATCCTCCACCTATTGCTCATTGGGGATCTTGGTCGATGGAAATGTCTCAATCAGAAGTAACTGGTCCCACAAAACCCAGTATGATTTCCGCAGCTCCAGCCATGACCTTTCACTTTTCCTTTTTAGTTCCAAAGCTGACTTAGTGGTCATTCAAATCATGAAAGTGTTAAGTGGGAGTAGTCATAAATCAGCATTTTAAAGTCTGCTGCCAGCATGAACTCACTATATTTAAAAGGGGAGGGGGAGATTTAAGACCACACTCAACAGGGTTTCACAGTTGTTAAATTCAGCTTTCTAGTGATCTGGTAACTCTGTAATATAGCAGTCTTTTTTTTTTTTCAATCTGACTGTCCAAATATAAATCATATGCATATATATACATATGCCCATGTTGGAAATAGCAAGTGAGATACTTTCAGAGTAAAATATACTAAAATACAAACCATTTAAATTTAAAGAACATTTAAGTACAGGATTTTATTTGCAAACACTTGAATTTTTTCTCTATTTAAAATTATGTATCAATGGCTTTGTTTCTCTATTTATTAAAATTGGAAACAATAACAAAAACTGGAGGGATACATCAAACTCACCTGTGACTTGCACAATCAGGAGAAACTCATTCATGCATTTCTTTGTTGAATGCAAAATGTTTAAGAACATGTATTCTGTGAAGGTCCAATGTTTGTAGTACAAAGCTTGAAATAAATTTATTTAAAACATAGCACTGCATCTCCATGCAAGTAAGTCTGGAAATAACTTTTTAATATAAATTTAGTGAAATGAATACTTTAGTAATTGGGCATTTCCAAAACAATCAGTTATTTAAATAAAGTCTATGTTTTTGGAGGACACATTAAAATGTGTAGCATGTCTTTGTCAACAGAAATAAAGAGCCAGAGTGTGGCATTTGTCACATCTTCACACACATACACAATTCAATATGACAAAAATTCTCTAAAACAGGCCTGGTCAGATATTTAGTAGAAAAGGTAGCCATCTACATGGTGGGCACTGAGAAATTCTGGAGAGCAGCCTTGCCAAAAATACCTGTCCCATTCCCCATGTTTTCATTACCACTTCTCCTGTATAATTTAGAATTTTAATTGCTGGTCAATATCTGCATGTCATTAAAAATCTTTACTAAAAAGCAAATATACTATCTAAAAGTCCGTTAATAAGTCATTAACACCTTACCTTGAATTAAATCCATCAGACCATATAAATTGTTTACTTAAAGGCCTGAAGGGAATTTTGATGAGGGTAGAGATTAAAAAAAAACACCAATGTTGGGTCATTTTGCAAGAAGGGCCCCTAAAATGTTGAGTAGTTTGTCAGGGGAGGAAGAATTGCAGAGAGACATGTCAGGGTTAGAGGTGATGTGGAAGGGAGAAAACCTATGGCATCATTTCCTTCCTAACTAACTAATATAAAACCTACATTGACAGCTTCTGAAACATAGTAATAGTATGTGATTTATACTCCTAGCTAAGATGGTACAGGTTTCAGTGACAGCTCTCAACTCTGTATTACTCATGACAATTTTGAGTGAGGTATAGATTTCTCAGCACTAGCAGGTACCTGATCATAGTTTGAACCAAAGTGTAGGGGCTTAGCCATCACATATGAACATCCTACAGCAAGACCCAGCTTAAGTTTAAGACTTGTGTACAACACCATGCTTCACATTATTCATAAAAATCAGATGGCCAATTATTGAATTATTAAAGTTGCATCCAGATAATTCTGAGACAAGTGGTTAATGTCAATTACAGCGTATGTGTTGGGTGGGGGTAGGGGGACATGCAGCATAATTAATGGATTGACTGAAGTGACCAAGTCAGGCAGGTGGTCTGACAATTCTGGCAGGTAGTCCTGTCCTGATACATGGCGACACCCTCACTCACAACTAAGTGTTCAGAGACTCCAAGTCCTGTAGACTGCTGGCCTGTAATACATACATCACTCTTATTCAATAAAGGAGACTTCAAAATAAGAGCATTGTATTGAAAATTACATGAGTGGAAATTCTCTGAAGTAAATTAATGATAAAGGAATAAAGCAGTTAAATGAATATATTTTTCACGCTTTGGGGCTATGTGTCTAACAGTTTTCTAACTGTTCATTCATTTGTTTTTAAAAAATACTTCAGTTGTTATCTCCTGGAGTTGAAATTAGATATTTAATTGACTGAAGGGAATAAAAGTGGCTCACTTTTAAATAAGGCAACTATTTAAAAATATTTCTATGAAATGCTTCATACAATCACCATCCGCCTGAATTCTTGGCAAACATTTTTGTGTGTATATATACTTGTTTTTATAAGTGTCATGCTGTAAGACCTAACTCCTTCAGAAACATGTTTATCTTAATTAGGAAAGTAAACAGACTTCTAATGGGAAGAAATGGGTATTTTTCTCTGTGGTATCGAAGGCATCAAAGGCCCAGTTCTCCTGCCAAACCAATCTTCCTTCCTGCCTGCCTTTGAAACCCAGGTGATTGCAGACAGCTGAGCAGGCGTTTTCCCCAAAGCCTCTTTTGACCTGGCTCCAGTCTTTGCTCTGTTGCCCCATCTCTTGCTCTCTTTCTCTCTCTCTCTGTCACTCTTTCTGTGTAATTTTTTTTTTTTTTTTTTTTTTTGTATTTTTGCCTCAGGAAACCTAGGGATATTCATGGCACTGAGGCAAATAATGTGGAATTAAAAACTAAATTCTTGAGGCCTTATCCTAGCAACAAGACCATCACCATCTGTTCAGAGGACAAGCCTGCCATTATCCACTGCATTCTTTATACAAACTCCATCACCTGTGAGGGGGAAAAACTCTGCCCCTTTCCTGGGTTCTCTCTTTGTCACAAGAAAAAGTGTTCTGTTTCCCTCTGATCCTGTAAAATGAAAGAAAGCAAATACAACTGGGAGCATTCACAGCAAATTTAAAGAGATATATCAGAAGGCCCTAAATGGCCATTCCAAAATAATCTGATAATTGTCATCTGTGCATAATAAAACCTGGCAAAAATATATTGTTGATGTCTCTCAATAGCCATTATATTATTTAAATTGGAAAAGAGCAAATGGAGTGCTGTGTCTGTATTTTTGGTGGTAAAATACTTGTCATAGTCTTTCATTTATTTTTAGCCTCAAAAATTTTTTTCATTTCACCTTTCAAAACCACATCAAAATTTATATTTTAAAAGTGGCATTAAAATGTTATTTCAGTGACTTCAGGGCGAATATCAATCCACTTAGACATCTAGTTTAATCCAGAATAAAAAATTTTCCCTGGGAAACTGTTTAAAACAGTAAAGACAATAACTTGATTACATTTTATGAAGTAAAATTTATATTATTAGGAATAAACAAGGTCTGTTTCCTCTCCTATAATAGGTCAGTACAAAAGAAGATAATATCTATAGATAGATCATTTGAAAACCCCAGCCAGAGTCTGAAGTGCAAATAAGGGAAAAATTGAGACAAACCTCAATTATTTTCTTCCTAGAAAAAAATACACATGGAGATGTCTAATTCTATAAATTAAGAGAAGGTATGTTTATGAATGTCTGCTATGTACCAATGTGCTGTTGAGCATTTTTTAAAAATTGACGTTTCTTATAAGAAATACATTATGAGAAACACATCAACAGACAGTACCCCTCAAATCCTAGAAAATGTAAGCTCTACAATTATAACTAACATTTAGTTGGTTCTTATTATTTTAAATTTACTTTTCTCTACATGATCTCATTTGATCCTTGTAAAGAGTCTACAAGGCTCTTTACCCATTTAAGGATGAGGAAACCCAAGTTCAAAGAGGTGAGTTGCTTTGCCCAAGTCTCCCCAAGCTAAGAATCTAAAATCTACTTAGTCCAAATTTGAAACAACTTTAGTATCTAAAAAAGGCATTATTTATATTTGTGTCCTCAGAAAGGAAATACGAATGAATGTAAAGACTCAAGCTAAAGCAACAATAGCTCTTTATTATCTTGGACAGATAAATGACATTCTTGTTAGCTGATGTTCAAAAATAGCATTTGTGTCATAGGCTCCATTTTCATGAGTCAGTGTTCCCAAAGTTATTTGTAAAACGCGATCTAAACTTACCCACGTGGCTGGATTGCACCTTGTATTTCTATCATCTATATATTAGGCATTAACAATTTCTTACACGTCTTTTGCTAATATTGTCCTACTCATGGCCACAGCTGAAAGTCCTTGCCAATGAGTTAGGGTTTCTGAGAAGCCACTGAACTGTTCTCTTCATCAAATCTGTGAGTATGCCTGATGTGAAGAGAATAAAATCCCAGTGTTTGGCTAAAGAGAAGGAATACATCTGTCCGGTTACACCACATCACAGTAGGACAAAAGCACACATGAAAATGGTAACTAAATAAGAAGTATTGTGAGATCAATAAAAAGAACTTTAATCCCATAAGTAGGTATTCAGATCATGAAAAGAAAACTCTCATATACCGGAATAATTGCCACTAGCCAGTTGAGTCTACCTGACTATAAGAAAATATTATAGAATGAAATATTTACCAAAATACAGTTCAAAGGTATTTGCAGGATCACAGATTCCACAGGTTTGCAAAGTGAGATGAGAACTTCGTGGTGTATCTTCAGTAATGCAGTCAACTCAGTTTCAAGATGAAAAGAAAATAATTTTTCAGAAGATTACTTTTCCCTGGCAAGACATAACTAACACAAACACAACAACTATTATGCCAAAATCATTATTTCTAACCCTCGTTTTCTAATTAACTTAAAACAGGTGCTAGTGAAGCCAACATCATTGTTCTGTTGCCAATGTTGCCTGATGATCTCACTTTCTCTGTTCTTTGAATATAGAACGCAGGTTTTTCTTCATAGTCCCTTATAAACATGTGCTGGAAGTCACAAAGCAGAATAAAAGGGAAAATGGTTGGTTGGGCCACCCAACGAAGGAAATTGCACTTATATTTCTCAATTGTGAAACTGATCATTGGGTATAAATATCTTGTAAGTAGAAAGATTCTTCTTAGCTAGGGTGACCAATCGTTTCTGTTTGCCCAGGACATGAAAGGGTTCCCAGGATGCAGGACATTCAGTATCACAGCTGGGAAAGTCCCAGGCAAAGCAGGGTGTGTTGGTCACACTAATTAGCTGTAAGATCTTGTAAGTAGAAAGATTCTTCTTAGCTAGGGTGACCAATCGTTTCTGTTTGCCCAGGACTTGAAAGGGTTCCCAGGATGCAGGACATTCAGTATCACAGCTGGGAAAGTCCCAGGCAAAGCAGGGTGTGTTGGTCACACTAATTAGCTGTAAACAAAGCAGGGTGTGTTGGTCACACTAATTAGCTGTAAAATAAGTTAGCTAGTTAGTTTGTGATTTAATTTGGCACCTCCACTCACAGGATTTAACATTTCTTTATAAAACATTTTAGTAAAATAGGATTGAAAGGACCTTGGTTTCTCTTTTGAGAACTACGAGCTCCAAAATTCACCTATGTGGCAGAAATCTGGAGTTGCAAACTTTTTAAACTATGCAAGCAACTCTGTGATTTTTGCCAGTACCAAGACCATTGCCTGCCTTACCACATTGATTCACTCTGCTACAATCAGAAGGGAAGGAGGAAGAAGCCTTTTATAGAATAAGATCTAAGACATAACAACCAAATGCAATATGTAGGTCTTGTTTGAATCCTGATTTGAATAAAACCAACAATAAAAAAGACATCTTGGAAATAAGTGGGGGAATTTGAATATAAATTGACTATTAGGTGATATTAAGAAAACATTTGTTAATTTCGTTAGGTGTGATAATAGCAAAGTGGAAGTAATTATGCTAAAAAAAAAAGCCTTATCAGATGAGATGCACAATGAAGTATTGATGAGTGAAATATTATTTTACCAGAATTATTTAAAAGTACTCCAGTAAAATCAAAAAGTAAAAAAGTGAGTGTATTAGTCCATTTCTGTTGCTTATAACAAAATATCTGGAACTGAGTGATTTATAAGAAAATTAAATTTATTGCTTATAGTTTCAGAGGCTGGGAAGGTCAAAGTCCAGGGAACCATCTGGTGAGAGGTTTCTTTGGTTGTGGCTTCATGGCAATGCAGGGGTCTCACATGGCAGAAAATGGAAGAGCAGAGAGAGACTAGCCTCTCATGCACTCTTCTTTTAAAGCCCTCAAAAACATGCCCCTGACCACCATTATTAATCCATTCACTATCACATGGCCCTACAAACTAATCACCTCTTCAAGGCCCTACCTTTCAATTACCATAATAGGATTTCCCACCCTCAACAGTTACAATGGGGATTAAGTTTTGGGAGGGACATTCAACCCAAGGCAGTGGGGAATAGATGAAATCAGATTGTTAAAAGCTTTATCACTGTTAAACATGGTGATGAGAATAGGGAAATCATTATCAATACTATTCTCTCTACATTTGTTTATTTTTGAAATTTTCTGTAATGAAAAATTTGAAAAGAAAGATTGAAAAACCCTGAATTCAAATGCATAAAATAACTTCAACTCTGATTTGCTTCTAATTTATTTGACTCAAACAATTAATCAATTACAATTAACAATTAATTAATTACTGTTTGATTCCAGTTGTGAGAGGTAGGGATGGAGGGAGTAGAGGTACCACAGTGGTGATACAGCTACAAGCTATTCAGTAACCCAAGTGTGTGTCTGTCACCTTCTTTGTTACCAAAAGCAAATTCCAGTAGAAGTTATTTTGTTACTGGTTAGCACACTCTGAAGGCCTCCACAATTTCTGTATACTCAAGAAACAAAAATTTATTTAAATATTAGCCTATGCTAAATATAATTAGGGAGCTATAAAGAGGAAAATTAGCACTGCCTTCTATTTGTGTTTATAACTTGAAAGTGTTTTCAAATGCATTATTTCTGTCAATTATTAAAGAATGTTTAACAGTAAAAAGTCATATACTATCATCTACCAAAGTCAAACAACTAAGTGAATGTGTATCACCTGACATTAGCTGCTTTGTATTATTATTCTCTTATATGAACACATAGTTGATCATTCTTGGTAATGTCATACCAGACAGGGAGCTTCTAGAGAAAAGAGATTTTTTTATGTATTCATTTTTGTGTCCCTAGCACCTAAAAGAGCATTTGACACATTATAGGCACTTGATAAATATTAATGCTTTGATTCCTCTAAATCTTTTACTGAAGTAGCAATTGGGTCATCTGTCTACTTCTCTCATCATCACTGCCATTACATTAGTCTAAACTAGCATGGCTGTCTTCTCCGGACTTTCTAACTGGTTTCCTCAGACCTACTGTCAGCAATGCCAATTGCAGGGCACACAGAGTTCTTTATATAAATATGATCACATGACAATAGCCCCACTCCCACCCCCCCCCACACACACACACACACAGGCACCCAAAGCCATTAAATTGTATTTCACGGCTCTAGAGCTATTATTATTATTATTATTACCTAAATATGTAATTATACATTTGTTGTGTGATTATCTGATTAATGATTGTCTTCACTAACAAACCTTAAACCCCATTCTTAGAGCAGGAACTGAGTTTGTTTTGGTCCTTATCTCTATTTCCAGGGCTCTATGTAGTGCCTAGAATATAATATGTGGTCGGTAATTTTATTAAAGAAATTCATGCAGTAGCTGAATTTTAACTTGCATTGAGTTATTTTAACTCAAAATCATTTTCATTGTCCAAACTAAGTAGA
>NW_007726215.1:899367-911547 GCF_000696425.1 Galeopterus variegatus | reverse complement strand
CCCCCCCCCCCCCCCCCCCCCCCCCACACACACACAGGCACCCAAAGCCATTAAATTGTATTTCACAGCTCTAGAGCTATTATTATTATTATTACCTAAATATGTAATTATACATTTGTTGTGTGATTATCTGATTAATGATTGTCTTCACTAACAAACCTTAAACCCCATTCTTAGAGCAGGAACTGAGTTTGTTTTGGTCCTTATCTCTATTTCCAGGGCTCTATGTAGTGCCTAGAATATAATATGTGGTCGGTAATTTTATTAAAGAAATTCATGCAGTAGCTGAATTTTAACTTGCATTGAGTTATTTTAACTCAAAATCATTTTCATTGTCCAAACTAAGTAGATAAAACAACATAGTGGAGGAAGATTAAAATCAAATTATTAAAATTGTTTCTGCTTGCTAACAAATCGCTGCAATACCTCATAAGATTGTAACTTACTACTAACAGAAAAGCAACAACTGCATCTCCTTGCCAAAGAGTGACCCTATTTGTCAATGCAGGGGAAGTACTAAAAGAAATTCATAATCCTGCTCTCACCTATAATGGTTATATAAAATTTGAAAGTATTTGGCAGCTTTCAGGAGCACAGACAATTTTTTATGGGCAACAGTCCGTATGTGAAAGCAGACCCATTCTGTCACAAATTTTAAGGAAGAGTCATTTAATTTTAGCTCTTTGGCAAGCCCATTATACAGAAAAAAGTATGCGTATAAAAAATTCATATTACAGATAAATTTTAGAGTATATTATTTGAAAATGAAAGAATTTTGAAGAGTATTTATAACCTGCTTCCTTTTGTTGCTGAGCCAAATGTCTTTTCAAAGGGCACCTTTACCTACATCAGTCCATGCTGGTCCCAGGAGGAATGCTTCTTTTCTTTCTCTCAGTGGTACTCCATCTCGTGTTATCATCGTCCGTGTGCTTCTGTGTTTCTCTTGCTGGATATATAAATCTGTAACGTCAAGATCTGGCTGTACTGAAATATCCTGGAACACAGTACATGTTGTAGTATAGTAACTCTTTGTTGAATGCTGTGATCTAATCTACAAAATTCCATTTATACTGAAGATTTTGGAATAACATCCATTGTGTCAGGTAGAAGATGGCACCAAAGCACACTGGACAAAGGTAGCAGGAAAAAATAGTAGTGTAAGGACTGGGTCCTCCAGCCTGAATAGTGAAAGAGGCTGAGTTTGTCTTTGGAGTTCCTCTCCCACATTAGCAGCTCTGAACTCCATGTCGGTATCTCTTCAGCTCACCATCCTCATTCTTATTCCTTGGGATAAGAGTTGATGAGTTTTACTTGTATGTATTAATATAATAAAAAATACAAAACATATGATTAATTTTTATCATTTTAAAGTAAAACTTTATAGGAAATGTCATCAAATTATAGCAATTTGAGATAAAATGATGAAAGAAATTCTTTGAAAAGTTTTCACGATCTGCAAAAAGAAACCTGCTTAAAGTTCACAGAATGTTACAACAGGAAACAATCTTCAGATAATTTCTGGCTTAACACCCTTAGACCCAGAGGCCTAAGTGATTTTATTAATTAGATAATAACAGATATTTATTGAGTACCTCCTGTAATCTGCACTGGGCAAGGCACTAGAAATACAGAGATAAATAAGACTGAGAACCTGCTCACATCGTTCCTGCTGTGGTAAGGCACGTAACCTCTGAGCTGAGAAGAATTACGGCCATGTTTTCTCCATGAGGAGATATTTGTAAAACCTCAGCATTCAGAGATAATGTGACTTCTCAACAATCATCCTGATGAGCATATTAGTATTCATGGAGTCTTCATGTCTCTCCATAGGTACCATTGTTATGGAACATATTTCATCTGAAAAGAAATAACCCCCTGAAGGGCACACATTTTAAATCCAAATAGTACCCTTTTTCTTTTTTTTTTTGAAATTTTAATTTTTGGAACTTAATATAGAGTCTACTGTTACCAGAACAACCACATCCACCAAAAATCATCTTAAAGTAGCTACAGAATCCCAAAAGGATAATGAGTTCTTACAGAGTTTCCCTAGTTATGGAGAGGAAATCATTAGTGACTTAAGACAGAAATAAAGAAATCATCTAATTAATGTATTCAGAGATGAATCTTAATGTCCAATTATTCTCTTGATTTGACACAACCTAGTAACAACATAACATAGTCAGCAACATTGTATTAACATTGGGAGAATTAGAGGGAAGGTAGCCAAGTGGGGGCTTGGGGGAGACTTTTTTTTAATCCTTTCTTTTTTTTCTTTCTAACATACAATAAGCAAATCTTCTCAGGTTTATTATATTTTTTAAGAAAAATAAGTAAATCCACAATATTAACCTGAAAACCATATTGTGCTGGAAACTGAATTCTATTATAATTAAAGCTTATAAATATCATTTAAACATAGGTCTGTCTGTTCAATTCATTAAATATTAACAAATGATTTTCCTATCATTCAATGCAGTCGCTTAGTTCAGCTTCATTGATTGATTTAACCAATGTCTATTTAAACATGTAGAATTTCCATATTTTGTAATTGGTCCAATATTAAATGATACAGAGCAAAAAGTTAAACTGTCAATATTATCCTGCTCCATATTCGTGCTTCATTTCTTAAAAGGATGAAAGTTAAGGAAGTATTTTTTATTATTTTAGTATTTTTTATTAAATAATACATAGTAGTGGCAGGAAAAAAAGGCTTTACAGTGAAAATCTGTACCCATCTCTAACCTGCAACCTCCAACTCTCTACCAAAAAAAAGTTTTTTTAATCCCTCATTCCAGTTGTTTTTAATTCTTCCAAAATTAAAAGGCCATATCCCTTAAATATTAATAATTTATAATATACATTAATAAAAATTAATAAAATTTAATAATTTATACAACTTTGCCTCTGCCAAACTACCTGTGACATCTTCATCTTGAAATGGCTGATTATTGTAGAGCTACAGTTTTCAACTACAGGAGATAATAAGGTCACTGGTCTCATAGGGCTCACAACTGAACCACAATTAGCTTGACATTATACGAAACCATTGAGCTATTCTCCCACCTGCAATGCAACTCACACCTCATATTAATGTCACATTGTTATAAATGATTCTACCTAATATGTTGGATGTCCATTTGTGAAATGTAATTTTTTTGAGTTTATAAAGGCATGTCACCAGTTAGAATTTAAAAGCAAATAAAGAACAAAAGAGCTCATCTTAAGTAATATACTCAGTTTCAACAGGATAGGGGGAATGATAACTGCATAAGAGCATAAAGTGGTAAATGGTTATTGTCATTGGAATGCTTTGCAGAACAGATGGGCTCCTAAGAGTAAAAGGGTGAGGTGTCCTGTGGTGTGTTCAAGAAAAGGCAGTTCCGGTTATAGAGTGATAGTTTGGAAGAACACACTGAGTGGGCAGATTCAAGGCCATGATCGTACTAAAAAACTGAGATGTAATTGCACCAAGTATCAAGGTTTAATAAAGCAACAGAGAGAATAAATAAATACATGTGATAAAATTGGTTATATTATGTACATATATGTATATGTGTATGTACATATATGAGAGAGAGAGAGTGCTTTTATTAATAAACACAGGCTTTCGGGCTGGCCCGGTGGTGCACTGGATAAGTGCGCCGCTTGGGAAGCGCGGCGGCGCTCCCGCCCGAGGGTTCGGATCCCACATACAGACCGGTTCCCGCTCACTGGCTGAGCGAGGCGCGGGAGCAACACCGAGGGTTGCAATCCCGTTGCCGGTCCCCGGTCCGGTACGGGGGCAACACTGAGGGTTGCGATCCGTTGCCGGACACGGAAAAAAACAAAAAAAAAAATAAAAATGGTCCCCGGTCCGGTACGGGGCAACACTGAGGGTTGCGATCCATTGCCGGACACGGAAAAAAACAAAAAAAAATAAAAATAAAAAAAAAATAAACACAGGCTTTCAAAGATAGAATAACAGAGTGTTCAGATTAGAAGAGATCTGAGAAAGCATCCTATCTCCCAACCTCTACTTTCACTCTCACTATGTAAAAGAAAACATAAATGGAAAGGTTAAGTAATTTTTTTCAAGGTTTAAATCAATGAGTGGTCTGGACATTTATTAAACATTTATCTGTTTAGCATTGTGGTAGACTCAGGATTTTTAAAGTTCAGATTAGAAGAGATCTGAGAAAGCATCCTATCTCCCAACCTCTACTTTCACTCTCACTTTGTAAAAGAAAACATAAATGGAAAGGTTAAGTAATTTTTTTCAAGGTTTAAGTCAATGAGTGGTCTGGACATTTATTAAACATTTATCTGTTTAGCATTGTGGTAGACTCAGGATTTTTAAGTAAATAAAATAGTGATTCTTTCTTCATGCATGTTACAATATACAATTCTAGGTCCATATTCAGCCCAGTGATGACCAGGCTGCACCAGAAGCTCCCTGGGCTCCTGAGCCAGGTTGGGGTAAGGGGGCCCAAGGGCCTCAGCCATGCCCCACATCCGCAACCAGGCCAGCGAAAGAGCCAGCCATGGGCCAACCCCTCTTCTTCCCCCATTCTCCCCTTCCCTTTCCCCACCCCCTCCTACCACTCAGCAACATCTTATAATAAAAAAAGTACATCTGAAAAATATACATACAATTCTATTTTAAGGGTGGTCCTTTAATATTTATGAAAAAAATGAATTCACTGAGAAGATGTAGCAAGACACATAGAATTTGTAAGGAATAGAATTCCTTCTTTCTATTAGGAATATTTTATGTCCGGTAAGTTTTGAATAAATCAAGTGTAGTTAGTACATGGCCTACATTTCTTGGCTACAAACCTAAGGAATAAATACCTATGGAACTTTTGAAGTTCTACACAATTACAATTCCCTTAAATCAAAGTATCCTCTTATTTTGTAACTATTTTGGATATAAAGCAAGATATTATTAGTAGAAAAGTGTTTAATTTCTCCATTCAACTAGTGGTTCTCAAATTTTAGGGAATACCAGAGTCACCTGAAGTGTGTGCCAGAACATAGATGAGAGGGGCTCACTCCAATGTGGCTGATTGAGTAGGATTGGGATGGTCGCAGAAAGTCTGCATTTTTCTCCAGTTCCTGGTGGTGCTGGTACTGCTTGTCTGGGGATGCCACTTTAAGAAACGCAGCATTAATTAGATCATGAACAACTTGTAGGCAGGAACTGTGTCTCACACATTCCTGTCTGCTTAGTGTCTACCATGTAGAAGAATCTCAACAAATGTTTATAGGAATGTACAAATGATCAACTGATTACGTAAATGATGTAGCTAAAATTTTCAGCTAATTTGGATTATTAAATGCCCAGTTCAAGAGTCTTCTTGTTACTCCCACTTATAAAGAAATTAATAAATCAAAAAAATATTAAGTAATTGCTGTCCCATTTGCTGAAAATGGAAAAGCTGAACTCTGTGTTGTCATGGATACAGAATTCTATTTTCACTACTAGTCCTGTCCTACTTGTTAATGACTGTTACAGTAACCAATAGGAAAATAACACTTCACTCACCACATTTCATTAAATTTAACACCTCATATTAAGCTTAATGGGACAATAAGAACAAAGTTCTGTTGGCCAGTTGTTTACAGAATTCCACCATTTCCCTGTAGTTAGTGACTTACACAGCATCAATCTTCATGAACAGCTACCAAACATAAAGGAGATAGGAAAATAAAAGCTTTCTATTTGGCTTAATAATAATGACCTCTGGGCTGGACATTTCCTGACATAATAACCAATAGTTGAATTAAAAGACTCTACTGTCTTTGATTCATGGTCTCTGCTTCTACCATAGATTATTACCTCGCAAGAAATACCCTTTCCAACACTACAAATTTAATGGAAGAGAAAACAGAATAATATGAATCCTGAGCACCAGAACCTTCAAATCCTTCCATTTTACAATGGTAAATGCAAAATATGGGTGGAGAGTAGACAAAATCATTTAACTTGAAAAAAATTCCTCACAGTTTGATCTTGATACCAATCACAATGAAATAATCATCTCCATCATTCAAACCTGGGATCGCATTACTTTATTTCCAACGAAAGTTGAAATGTGAGGGTAAAGAGCTTAATAATGCATAGGGATGGAAGAGATTATAAACAAACAATTCAGGCTCCAGAAGGGAAAAAAAGAAGATAATTAGACAATTAAATGCATTTAATGATGTACGCATCTGAGCAAAAGATCAAGGAAATACTGGAAAATATAACATCATTTCAAAGTCAAGGGAAATAAATGAGGAAGGAGAAAAGGATAGATAACTCAGAGGGGCTGAATAAATCTCAGATAGGATATAAAAGACTGGAAACAGATGTTTATATTAAACTGCCAATGGAGTGATGAAACCATACAGATTGCGGTACCAATTTAACTGGAAAAAGCTATGGTGAGCAGACAGAGATTTGAGCTGGAGCTCTATTTTCCACCAGTCAACTAAAAGAGGTGGCTGCTGCCGCTACCGCTAATGATGAATACCATATGCTAGCAAGAGACATAGCCAGTGCGCTCTGCTGTGTGTGTTGGTTTAGGAAGATACCAGACAGAGATTTGAGCTGGAGCTCTATTTTCCACCAGTCAACTAAAAGAGGTGGCTGCTGCTGCTACCGCTAATGATGAATACCATATGCTAGCAAGAGACATAGCCAGTGCGCTCTGCTGTGTGTGTTAGTTTAGGAAGATATGTGCGCTCTGCTGTGTGTGTTGGTTTAGGAAGATACGTGTAGTTTTCCTTATCTGATGCACAATTAGTGCAACTTCAAATAACTACATGCAGAATGCCTGAAGAGGAGACCATATTGCTACTCATTGAAAAAGTCAAGAGTGAGTCATTAAAGATAAATTTTCATCTAAATTCAATAATTCAGTTAAAGTAATTTTACCCTGATTTAGCAATGTTTTTGCCCTAGTTGTCTATTTTATTTTTGTAGCAGAAAGGAACAAACAATGTGATATTTTTTTAAAAAGTTGATGCTTGCAGTCCTCTCTAAATGAACATATACTGTTCTCTGTACATATACAAATATTAAGTAATTTAGTGTATCAGCAAACAAAGGACCCAAGCCTTGTGTGTTATAAATTTAGTCTTATACATCAAAGATGTCAAATCCCAGTTTTAAAAAAAAATACTAGAATTGGCAATTTTGGGGTTTGTTGTTTGTTGTTTTCTTTAAGGGAATGTTGAGGACTAAATGAAGATTAAAATAAATGAATGGTCAAGGTAGAAGAAAATAAAAAGGCAACTAAGAGAAAAGGTGTGTAAGTCCTCTTGTTTTCTTTTTAAAACCAGTTGTAATTGCCCTGAAGCTGAGGCATACACCTAATTAATCTGACCAATTCAGCAGGAAAAAAGAAAAGAAAAAAAAAACACTGGTTATTTCTTTTCATATTCAAACAAATAGAATGACTGCTTATCTAAATTTTTTATGCCCCTATCACAATATCAATGTTATGTTGACATGGTTGAACGTTCTTTCTTTTTTTTCCCTCTAAAACTCATTAAAATATGGAGAAGACAAAGGGAGAGCCACAGAATAACTTTTAAAAAATATTTTGGTAGTCCTCATTAAAAAGAGCTTAAGTACCTTGGATTTTATTTTATTACATGGTAATAAAATTTGGTCAGAGGAGAGATGTTCAATCTGGAACTCGAAGGCCAGCGAACTCATAACCAATGAGCCTGTGACCAAGTAGACTTGCAGCTGAGGAAACCTGTTGCCCCAGAAACACCACCTGAACTATTTAAACTACTACTTGCTGGTATTATAATGATTTCTGCCTTACCAGCTGAAGTTCCTTTTACACCCTTTAGTATGGAAAGAAGAAAAAAAAAACTTCTGACAGAATGTGAACCTCTTAACAATTATCAGATAAACTTGAACATGACATGCTTAATGACCTAGTTCTGCTCTAAAAAATAAAAGAAGTTTAAAAATTAAAGGAAAAAGCAAACACAAATATACACCAGAAAACTGAGGGAAAGAGGGAAAAATGAGAAGTAACTGCCTGCAGAGACAGATCATGCTGCCTGACAGCCTACTGTCATTTTATTCTTTTCTATAGGTCCGGGATTTATTTTGGATTTCTGATTTGGATTTCTGATATCATTACTTGACAGCCTTCCAAACCTGTCTGCTAGGGAAGATTTAAACCACTTGATTCTATATCCTGCTCCTGGTCCGATGCTGTATCATCACAGGCCCGAATGTGCACCTCCTCCCTGAGATCGTGCAGGATCCATCCCAGCGCCCCGTGAGTATTGTTCACCTTCGGACCCCTCTTCGGTCATGAATCCCATTGAAATTCCTAACAAAGGTTTTCAATGCTAGCTATCAAGAGTGATTGCTCTGTCTGGAAAACTGTTGCAAATGCCCGTTGAACTAACAAGAGACTTGTGGGCTTGCTTGAGGAAGGCACAGGAACACTGAGCTCTGTTCCATCCCCCTCCATCCTGCTTAGGTTCCAAGAATCAACAATGAATGAGAATGTGGAAAGAAATTAGAATTGTAGAAGTGCCAAAGGTATCCCTTGGAGCAGTGCGTATATTGTGTTGTCATGTAAAAGAGCCCTTGAAAGATAAAGAACTAAGTCCAATTATATCACTGGTTCCATGTTCATCTGAATCACTGTCTAACTTCAGACTTCGAAAGATATCACAGAGCCTGCAATAATTAATTCACCTCTTACTTCCAAAATCACGTTAGAAAATTAATTCCCAATGCTAAAATGGATTTGGCAGCAGAACACATTACAATTTTGCAGGTTACCTGGCAATCATTTTGAAATGTTATCTTGGGTAAAATGTACTATTGTATCTTCCCCACAGAATGCATGAATTCTGATTCTTGACATTACAATTTTGCAGGTTACCTGGCAATCATTTTGAAATGTTATCTTGGGTAAAATGTACTCTTGTATCTTCCCCACAGAATGCATGAATTCTGATTCTTGGGCTTTATTTCTCATTACGTTAAAGAAAACATACCCATTTTTGATGTTTTTATAAAAGAATACAAGTTATCTTTTATAAACATTTATACAGATGCTAAAATATATTTTAACAATACTAACTTTTAAGTGTGAATATACAAGGACAAACCATTATGCTTATATAAAAACCAATAAAAATTAAACTTTGGGGCCGGCCTGGTGGTGCACTGCTACAGTGCACCGCTTGGGAGCGCAGCGACGCTCCCGCCGAGGGTTCGGATCCCACATACAGACCAGCCGCTCACTGGCTGAGCGAGGTGCGGGCGCAACACCGAGGGTTGCGATCCCGTTGCCGGTCATGAAAAAAGACAAAAAGGAAAAAAAAAAAATTAAACTTTGTAAATAAATAACCAGAGATAAATTTTGTTGTTATTATATAGTTGTTATTGTGGTTTATCATGGGACTTACCAACATAATTTAATCTCAGCATAAGGACAGACAGGACAGCACTGAATTCATGGGCTTTAACCAAAACATAAATTCCTGGATTTGTATACAAAAACTAGGACACCATCAGAAATCGAAGTCTATAAATTTGCAGGTCTGTCAACAACTGAGAAAACCACTTGAGACATTAAGACAGTTATAAAGGTTGAAAGTATGGAACATATGGAACACTAGATGTAATCAAGTAGAAGTATTTTTTTTCTTTTTTTTTGGGGGGGGTTTATTTTGTTTTGTTTTTTACTAATGAACTAATGATCGAGGCTTCAGAATGCGGAAACTCAGATTCTCTCTGATGGGCTCTTATTTGGGCTACTCCAATCCCAACAGCCTATTTATATGAATATTACAGTAGAAAAAAAGTACCGGAAACAGCTGGCTACTCTTTCCTTTGGCAAAGAACGGCAATGGCCTTACCATCCTTCTGTTTATGGCAACACAAACTACTTTATTTGAAAAGTCACTCATTTCTATGATTGCAGTGGACATGTTTTCATCAACAGAGCAGTTCAGGAGGAAAAAATTATTTTATTAGCTAATTTTCCTTTCATGAATTAGAGAATTTTCTCTGCACAGAAATTTCAAACCCCTCCAGAAATGGAAGCATGCCCATGGATTGACTACTACAGATCAAGTTTCTAGTGTGCTAATAACCTGCTCCAGTGAAAACATATTTTTAATTTGCTTTTAGGGTTATTTATTTTTTTATTATTATGCTAAGGGTTTATAATTTAATGTCAAACATAATTTTGCACGAATTATGTGACTGTACTATGATGCAGTAGATAAGCTCAGTGTGCCTGGTTAGCATGGTCTCAAATGATGTTTTTAAGAAAATGGATCACCCTTTGGCAGACTGCCATTCCATAAACTGCTCAGTAGAACTTTAAAAGGAAAAAGTTGCAAAGAATTTTAGTGTTTTGCAAAAAATATTTCTAGCAATATTAGAAGCAGAAAAATAATTACTCACTTTTTGCTTTCCACTAGATGAAACATAAATTGTATGAAGATAATTAAGAAATTAAAAGGTTTCCAATTAGAAATTGCAAAGTCATATTTATAGTAAATTGTCAACCAGCCAAGTGGAATAATATTTTTAAATGGGAATATTTGCTTAAAAATAGAATAGTCATCACAGTGTCTCCAAGCTTTATGATCAGTTTGGTAAACATTTAGGAGCATCTCCAGTATTCCAAGCATTATGCTGAAAGTGGGAGATACAAAAATAAAAACTGTTTTGCCACAGCTCTCAAGGAGCTCACTGTCTAGTGCAGGAGACAGGCAGAGACACATCCTGTCAATGTAATGTGGTAAGTGCTATAATGCAGTTATGTAGAAGGTTCTCTGGAACATAGATAAAGAGCATTTGGCCATGGGGTTAAAGGTCAGAACATGTCTCTAAAAGGAGAATGGGAAACAGATTTAGGGTTCCAGGTTGGAAGACAAAGAACCATGAGAACTGACTTGGCCAAATAAATGATTATTTGTTTATATATCTATCCATGAGTTTAAATAAATGTAATATAACATTTGTATCTCATTAAACCATTTTCACATGGTCTAGCTAATCTCCTTACAACAACACAGTGAGTTTAAGTATAAATGGTATTAATATCTTCACCCTGCAGGTAAGAAAACTAAAGCCCAGACCATTTAGTGACCAGCTCAGGCTCACTCCAGGTAACATAGGCATTTGTAATAAAGCCAGGAATAAACTACAGAACTCCTGACTTCCAGCCAAACAGTCATTTGGGTATACTCCATTCCTGCCATTATCCTGCTCTTTATCATATCATCACTGACAAAACAACTGCAACTCTAGACATAGAAAAGCACGATTAAAGAACAACTTGAAATATCATTTTTGGCTTTCCAATGGAAATAAAAACTTTATCAACTTAACATAATCAATAAGAATCCCATACCTATGTTAAATGTCATCTGTTTATCAACCACAAATTCTAAATAAAATCATAGAGAATATGAAAGCAAAACTTAAATTCACATCTGTGTCTCCACACTACCAAATACAAATATTTTGGCAGAGAAATAAGTGATGTCTATGGAGGTAAAGGCATTCCAGTTAGCAACTTGCCTGTTGGACATAGTAGTCATGCAAGTTATTCAACCAATTATATGACATTTACTATGATATTGATTAGGTTGCAGGGTCATTCATCTGATTTTGTCATTACAGTAAGTGAAAAAGCTGAATTGTGAAATTTTCATAAATATTTGTGTGGTGTGTAAATTCAATTGTCTATAGACAATTGTCATGTAGTAAACAGTTCTACTCAAGTTTCCACTCTTGCTTCAAAATATTTATTTTGACAATAGATTGGACAAAGCATTAACTTAACCTTGCATGACACAATTAGTTGCTTTTTAATTGTTTTGTTGTTGTTCATATTGAAGAGTTTTATATTGAACATAGGCTGGTATGAATAAATCTCTAATTTTGCCAAAAAATGTTTAGTGTGACAAAACATTTGTTTGAAAATATTGGAAAAAGGAATTTTCCCTATATATATATATATATATATGACCCCAGAACTAGTTACTGATAACGACTTTTCCAATTAGGTGTCTACTTAGATTATTTGGGTAATCTTTTGCAACTCTTCTTAATATTTTCTAGTTACCTGTGTCCTTACCATGTAAAAAATAGATTCCTTCAAAGGTTACATAAGTTAGTCAGTTTAGGTTAGGCTATGATGCAATAAC
>NW_007726215.1:896840-898472 GCF_000696425.1 Galeopterus variegatus | reverse complement strand
AACAGTGATAAGAATAAAATTATATAATTGCTTAAAGCCAATTAGGCAGAAAGGAAACTAAATTTCCTGATTATTTTTTATGTATTTCTTCACTAAATCTTTATAGAAATCCTATAATTTGGGAAAGGAAGGCTCAGAAATACTCTAGCACTTTCTCAAAGTGAGGATGCTGCAAGCACTGGATCCAGGACTTGGAACTATTGGCTCTTACTTTAGTATCTATGCTCTTGCTGCTTTATCATGCTAATTCATCAAGTTTAAGTTGATGGGGAAAGTGATTAACATCCCTCCCCTATCCCACTAAACCAAAATACCCCACTAGTCTAATGTACCTCCAACCCAAGGTTCATGAATCTCCTAAGGGCAACAAGGTTAGAATGAGACCCAAAGGTCAGCAATCAGCCTGCTAATTCAAGGAAACTAAATAAAGAATGGGAGTTTACCTGAAATGCCCATTAGAAGTGAGAATGAAAGTAGCCAATGAAACAGGAGGATTTTTAAATGCACTGGAAGTCTTGACACATGTAACACAGACAGTACAGTGCATTGATTAAGAACAGGCTTTGGCATCAAACTGGCCTAGTTTAGTCCCTGATCACACCGTTTACAAAACATGTGATCTTGTACAATTTGCTTAACCTTTCCACACCGTAATTTCCTTTTCTATAAAATGGGTATAATTCCTATCTGGTTAGATTATTATGAAGATTCTATTAAAGGAATTAATACTTGAAGTGTTGACAACAATGTATGACAATGCCTTTTCCTAGAAGAAGAAAGGTCTTGAAGGGCCTCAAAAAATAATACTAAGGGAGGACCAAGATGGCGACGGGTCTGGAGCGGCCGTGCCAGGAGACAGCGCGATCCTGTNTATATATATATATATATGACCCCAGAACTAGTTACTGATAACGACTTTTCCAATTAGGTGTCTACTTAGATTATTTGGGTAATCTTTTGCAACTCTTCTTAATATTTTCTAGTTACCTGTGTCCTTACCATGTAAAAAATAGATTCCTTCAAAGGTTACATAAGTTAGTCAGTTTAGGTTAGGCTATGATGCAATAACAAACACATCCCAAAAATGACAGCATAATTCATAAAAGTTTAGTGATTGCTCATGCAAGATTCTTTCTATGGGTCTGACAGCTTCCAACTGATGTCACAGGAATTTGGGCTACTTATATTTTCTAACGGTGCCAACAAAAACACTCAACTTCCAGGTGACTGTATCAAGGAAGACAAGAACTGAAGGGCCACACACCTGCTCATAAATGCTTTTTGTCTGGAAGAGACTCACATTACTTCCCCTCTCAGCCCATTGGCTGGAAGTAGTCCGGTGGCACTGCCTAACTTCCAGAGGGGTGGAAAATATGGAAGAGTACTTGAATTTTCTCTGAACAAAAAATTTCTCTGCCAAACTGGGCATTATTCGAGTGATACTTACATTTCTAACATCCCCAGAAACTCTGACAAATGTCCTGGTTGAAACACACCACAACATAGACTACGCATCTAGAGCTGGAATTAATATATCAAATGTTAAACAATAAAGAAGATAATATTATTCAAACAGTGATAAGAATAAAATTATATAATTGCTTAAAGCCAATTAGGCAGAAAGGAAACTAA
>NW_007726215.1:892155-893973 GCF_000696425.1 Galeopterus variegatus | reverse complement strand
AAAAAATAATAATAATACTAAGTATTATGAATAACACCTAAGCCACTGTGAAACTGCTTACAACAGTTTCCTGTTTGATTTATGGGGCTCTCATGTGAATTTCTTGGTCCTGAAATGAAGAAACACATTATTATAGAATACAATGTGCCATATGAATTCTGCATGGCACTGAAAACACATTCTGAATATCACAACTAGTATAAAGTAATGTAAANGAATTCTGCATGGCACTGAAAACACATTCTGAATATCACAACTAGTATAAAGTAATGTAAAACTACTCTACAAAATACATAAACACTCAAAAGTTATTGACTTAAATTCAATAGGACTAAAGCAACTTATCTCATTTTTTACCATCTTATCCAAGTAATTTGCCCATTCTACTGTCATAGTTGCCAATAACCTTATAAATCATCAAGATGGGCAAAATAATTCATGGCCCAAAATGTGACTAAAAATATAGCTTCAGGATATTAATCCAATTTAAATCATCTGTGTGATTTCAACAATTTGGTTTTATGTTACATCATTCAGCACATTAATCACAGTTCTATTCTCACCATAAATAGCCAGGTACACTGATTTATATTTTCCACTTATTCAATTCAGTCTTTTTGGTATTATGTCAACATAAAAGTAAATGATACAACTGAAGCTAAAATTGGTTGCCTAACCTCTAGAAAAGTCCCAGAAATGTGTACCCACTGTAAGCATATACCTCTTGTTTTCAGCAGTTGAGTACATAACTATTTTTCCATTGCTTTTCAACTCTAGGAATAAAAAATTTGTGTTAACTTATTTCAGGCATCAAACAAACAGCAATGGAAACTGAGGAGCACTATTTGTGCTAGGAAGATAGAGCCTCAGCGATGACGTCATGGCTGTTTTCACAGTGAGCTGGGGTTTTCGGGTCATCTCCAGATATACTGATGGAACAATGCTTGAATGGCACCCTCAAGACATTTAGCATCCCCTAAGTACTGAGTAACCAAAAATGATTTAAGATGTAAGCTGAAACGAGACAAACAAGTCATGAGTAACCCAGATCGCAGCATCAAGGCTATGAAAAAGATTCTTCTTTACCAAGCATTAAACTTCATTTTGATATGAATTTATAGAGTCTAAAACTTGTTTCTAATAACTGTGAAGATTATCTAAAGTGCTTCAAATAAGACTAGTTCGCATATTATTTGTCTTTTGAAAATAGCATTCAATATAAGACATTTTTATACTGGGCACATTTAAATAGTTCTGTAATAAAGATCTCAAATAACAAAGAATTGTAAAGAGAAGCAGTATAACACAAGACCAGAAGTTAAGAGCCCTGTATTCCAATTACAGCTGTAGCCATTTTAGCAAATCATTTTACTCCTTTGAACCTATATTACATCAACTACTAAATAAAAAATTTGTGCAAGATGATCCTGTTTGTCCTGAGTGAAAACATCCAATTCTCCACTTTCATTCAATTCCATTCTTACAGGAGTATGTCTTTCTACCATGTGCAAAATGCTTCCCACAATACAATAAACACTGACCACCAAAATATAGTAAATACTGACTACACGTAGTCTACCAAAAAATCTAAGGGAGGGCTATACCTTATGAAAAGCAGAATTATATAATGTGAGTGAATAGGTGATTATCTAATATTGTACAATGATAGCCATCTTAGGCCTACTGCATCTAACCGTTCATGGTAAATTCAACCAACCACTTCCAATAGAGGTATCTCAAATTGCTTCAACCTCACTAAATGGTAAATTTGTGTTTTTAAAAAAAAGAGGGCCGGCCTGTGGCTCACTCGGGAGAGTG
>NW_007726215.1:885982-891261 GCF_000696425.1 Galeopterus variegatus | reverse complement strand
AGGGTTAAGATCCCCTTACCGGTCATCTTTTAAAAAAAAAAAAAAAGAAAGAAAGAAAGAACTTTATTTGAGCCCTGGGGAGCCAAGACAATTCAAGATGGCAATTCTAATTGTAATATAAAGTCAGGTAGTGTGTTAAGAAATTTGTAGGCATCGTCATGTGTAATCCTCTCAACAATACTAGGTATTTGCTAATGTTATTCATATTTTGCATGGGAAAAATGGCTATACACTTTTTTTCTAAGGTCTCATTATTTGGACCCATTTCTGTCCAACTCCAAAGCCTATAATCCTATATACAGCCTTACTGTTGGAGCCATGTACTGGGTATTCTAGTAGAGTCTAGAAAGACTATTTTAGAAATATAAGGTAGTGAGAAATACGTATAATTCTGGGCATAAGCATGGGTTATTTTAATAGTCATCACCCTTAAACCAGGATTCTAGCTATCATTTTAAAAAGTGTTTTATTATTTGATAAAAAGGGACTAATTCACTAAAAGACACTAAAAGGAAGATGAATAAGTGATATCACTCTACCAGAGTTAGCATAACTATTCCAAATTTAGACTTGCATATAATTCAAGTTTCAGATTATTGTCATAATCTTTAAAACTGCCTTAAATAGATTTAAATACAAGAATTCTGATAGATGTTTCTGCCTTGTTACGTTTTGTCAACAGAAAAGCCCATATCTACATTCAGCTCCAAAATAAAAGCTTTTAAAGCAAAAGTTTCTGTCTTCTAAACGTTTTTTCACAGTATGCCTCTTTACCCATTCCCATATATAACCCACAAATATAATTAAGAATGTTTGAGGCAGTAAGAGAACTCTGCAAATGATTTTCTATCCCTTATTCCTCTCACAATTATAGATACTGTTTCGTTTGCTATATATTCAGAAAATTCTTTTCCTTAAAAAAAAAAAAAGTTTTAATTTCTAGAAATGTTCACAAACTAATCACACCCAAGCTTTCAATGAGCTCAACTAGGATTTCATCATCACAGGAAACACAATTGTACCCCTTGTGGCTCGTAACAGTAATGGTAGGCTTCTGCATCATTGCTTTGACAATCTGCCACTGATTCTTGTGGTCTTCATCTTGGTCTCCAAACACTTAAAAACAGCTGGCAATCTTGATGGAGAATTACATTCTCACTTGTTGGTCCTTGAGTCTCTTAACAACTTAAACTATTGTCATAATGATGTGGCCATGCCCTTGGGCTCCAATCTGATACATCCACCACAGTCAACAGTGAGAGCCTCTTAGCATGGTCGTGAAATAGTTCTTAGACTTGTAATCACCTCTGAAAAAGAATACTTTAATCCTCAATATTTGTCTTCACCTAGCAACAGACACTTATAAACAATCAGGGTAAGAAAAATGAGCACCAATAACGAACACAATCATAGAAATGCGATTTTTTTTTATGAGTCTGCTCTTCAATCTACACCTTGAGAATTGCCCCATTTGGGGAGAATACATGGCATTATCATAGTTAGAGTGTTATAAAATAAAAATTTTTTAAAGAACATAATATGAGTAAATAGGGGTGAGGGAAATGTAAAAAAAGAAAGAAAGAAAGAAAACTAAAAAGGAGGCAATTTGAGAAGACTGGAGAAAACTGAAAAAATGGGGGGAAAAATATCCTATTTAGATAAACACTGCAACCAAGAAGAAAGGAAAACCGTCATATATGGTATAAGATTGTAGCTTATTATAGTACTCTACTGAATTGAATTACACCAATATAATATTAGGATAAAATGTGAGTGGACCACAGTTGTATGATTCAGTAAAAAAGGCCAAAATCATTATGTGAGTTTCAAAACATGGGTCATTTTTGGCTGGGTGAAGGGGTCTAACCCTATTAGAAATTAAAATAACAAAAGTTATAAAGCATAAATTTTCAAAAACCAAAATGTCACTGCTATTTTTGGACTTTACAGTTTGATTATTATTGCTTTTAAAAATCATTGTGGCCTCGACCTCATTTTTCCATATTTCCAGAAGCAAATTCAAATAGCATTGGTTGATACAACTAAAATGCTGTTGGTAGTAAAGAAAGATAACAACATTAACAACCAAACGTTACATTCTTCATAAAATATTAGGTTAACACAGATACTTTTCATTTCCTCCAAAATAGCAGACTTTTCTCTTGACATCTGATTCATGGATGCTTTCTATCTCAATTCCATGAATGAATCTTCAATCACAGAGTCCTAGCAGTGCTAATGCCAGTTGAAACACTAAACTGGGTTCATTAAGTCAGGAGATTATTCCCTTTAACATTGTTCTAAATAAATTCATTATCATTTCTGGTAAATTAACAAACCTGTGAGGTATTGCCTATTATTGTCTGATTAAAAAAAGTACTGTTCAAGTATTTTTGTATTGTTAGTAGAACTAAAAATGATTTTTTTTAAAAAAACTCATACAATGGGGGCGGCCCAGTGGCGCACTGTGATAGTGCGCCGCTTGGGAAGCGCGGCGGCGCTCCCGCCGAGGGTTCGGATCCCACATACAGACCGGTTCCCGCTCACTGGCTGAGCGAGGCACGGGAGCAACACCGAGGGTTGCGATCCCGTTGCCGGTCCCGGACCAGTGCGGGGGCGACACTGAGGGTTGCGATCCATTGCCGGACATGGAAAAAGACAAAAAAAAATAAAAAAAACTCATACAATGAGAAGTAGAAATAATTTAACATTTGATATGTCAAAAATTAGCAAACAAATCTTTCTTTTTAGGTGCCCTTTTTTCTTAATACTAGGGTATCATTGAGTTTCCCACTAATCTTTCCATTTTAAGCACCTAATAACATTTACGGCTGTAGCAAAAGACATAACTGATTCTTGTTTTCAATAGTAGAGATGCTAATAAGGAATGGTAACATGTCAAGAGAAAGGGGGGGTGAAGTGGAATCATTATAGATCATATCCCGAATCCTACAAGAAAAACAGTAAATATGTAGGTGAATGAGTAAAATACAACACAATTCGGGAAGGAGAACAGCTTACAGGAAACATTGTTCATACAAGATTTCTGATTATTATCTATAGCCTTAAACAATAAGATGACTACCATATCATTCAACCAAATGTGTTCTAGTACAAGAACACAACATTTGCTTTTCCTCTTAGAAGTGTCTAAGATAAGATGAATAAGACAAGTGCTGTTTTGGACACAGCTTTTGTAGCTTCTAATCACAGTATTAAAATGTACTGAAATTATTTACCCTTTAACATTAGAACAGTAATGACAAAAGAAAATGGATTTTTCTATACAACTTATGTATATGTTTGTTTACCTCCTGCTATGGGTTAAACGTGTCCCCTAAATGTTCATGTATTAGAAATTTTATTAATGACTCCAGGTATTTCTGCCTCCTTCTCATTACCCCAAGCCTTTTGAATGTCCATTTCCCACTTTCTACCTTTCAAATCTTGGAAAACTCACTAGGCCAAATACTGATGTCTCCTTCCAGGAAGACTTCCCTGGGTTCCACAGCTAAGAGTTGACTTTTCCTCTTCTAAGTACTTAAGACAATTTGGCAGTTTCTCTCTTAGAGTATTTATTGTCTATCAAATAATAGCAATTGGTGTATATTTGTTTTATAGCCTGCTAACCTGCATGTCCTCCCTCTTCTTCACCCAGTGCATTTCTACTCCCTCCCTATTTCCACTTCCTTCCATAACCAAGAGAAGAACCTAAAATGGCTTTAAAAAATCCAGACAACCAGGTATAGCGAATAAGCAATCTTAAAAGTATACATGAAGTTAATTCAATAAACTTTCCAGGGAATAGCTGCAAACCTCCAGCAAAAAAAGTTGTTCTTACATAATCAAGGCTTTGGAGGTAAAATTCTAGGATCTCAGCTGTGTTCTGAGTGGTAAAGATTGCTGGAAATCTGACCACCAGATAAGTGGAGTCTTACTATATAACCAAAATCTTCTTGCCAAAGATTTATAATCAGCAACAGAATCAGCTGGCATTACTAAACTATATTTCATTTCTTTAATCTCCTTTTTCTCCCTTTTGTTTTCCTCCTCCCTGTTTGTGACTGATAGAGCCAGATGATCAATAATCTTTCTTTCACCAATTCTGATCATCATCTTCATTACTGCCTGGATGCTATTATTCACTTTAATACATTAATCCTTTGGTTGAAATTCTTAAACCACAATTCTTTATTAAAGGACCATCTTGGCATCCATGTGCTGATAGCAGCTTGTCTGATGTTTTCAAAAAAATAAATCTGAATGAAGCCTCTTTTTCCCCCGAAAGATTTGAACTGAAGAGAGAAAGAGAAAGATACAGAGAGAGAAAGAGTTTAGCTCATTGACACAATCAAAGATATGGAAAGAAAAACTGAATCTTGTTACATAAATTAGCAGAAAAGTTTCACTTTGAGATTACAATTCGATGTCAACATGTCATTTAAAGACAAAATGCTGAGAAATATTGTCGTATATTTTCTTGAATCTTACTCTTGTTATTACAATGAGAAATAGAACACACACTGTACTGGTTAGCAGACCAAACCTTCGTACGATTGCTGTAACCTTTGGTGGAGCCCAGTGATTTTTGTTCCTTTTCAGAAAGACATTAAAGTGACAGTGTGGCAGGCCATTTTTTCTACCACACACACTAAAACTAGTGTGCGTGCAGCAGAACCCTGCCAAAGCACGTTGCATTCATACAAAGATCCATACAGATCTTAATCATAAAATAATCCATTCTGTACTCTGTTTTTATGACATTTATATGAATCTGGCCACAGCCTCATCAAGCAGTTCACAGAGGAAAATTGTTCTATTTATGTGGTTGAGACAGGGTGGACTTGATTTTCAAGCAAAAAGGAGAAAGAAAGAAATACCCAATTTTTTGTAGTCACAAATCTGGAGCTCAAAAGAACTATTTTACACCATTTTGTAACTATATTTGTAACAGAGGATCAGAAGAAATGAAATTCTCTTTCTCTGTCCCATGTCAGTAGTAAAGTCATATATTGATATTTCTGAAACTGAGAGACTGAGTGAAGACACCTGGAAATAGTTTTCTCCTTCTTTTCTATTTAATTGCAAAAGGCAAAGAAATGGATGTGCGGGTAAAAGTAGAAAGAAAACTTTCCAATGTGCATCTGCTTTAATTTACTCTTGCTTCTGCATTTCAAGAACTAATAATTTTTCAATTTCCCCAACTTACTCTTTTTACCCCTTTCAGTATTTCACATTTACCAAAAAAAAAAAAAAAAAGGGACCCTTGAAAATTTGTT
>NW_007726215.1:839054-885334 GCF_000696425.1 Galeopterus variegatus | reverse complement strand
AAAAAAAAAAAAAAAAGTGACCTCTGAAAATTTGTTCAGACTCATCTTCCCTTTCTTTCAGGTTTGTGATAATGGCAAAAATAAATTTATGGGCTTGCTTAGTGTGATCATTTTCTGGACTCTATTAAGACATATAGAACTAAAGACAACTATTTTATTTCCTACAACATCTCTTAAAAAGCTAATTTTCTGGATAAACTATGTGAATATGTAATCTAAATAAAAAATATCTCACGGATATGCTGACAGTAATATTTCATCCAGTTATATCACCCTTCTCCCATGTGTAATAGTCTGGCTTCACTAACAATGCTCTCCATGCAATTTTAGTTTTATGTCATCACTTATAGCTCTCTTAGATGCTGTACTCATTTCCTCAAAATCAGAAACTAGAGTCTAACTATGAACTAAATCCTGCGTTTATGACAAAGATATGAGTTCAAGTTTTCTGGTTTCTTTAAAGACACCATTACTCATTTGAGCATGGAATAATTACAGAAAGACCCAGGATCATGTCTAACAATCAGACGCAATGTAATCCCAGGAACCACATCAAATGTGGATATTTTCGTACACGTTTCATCAGAAAATAAACTTTATTCCTTTTCTCTTTCAAATAATAAAGAACACTCCTGCCTTCTTTTAGAACAAAGAAGGAAAAAAAGAGGAAGTGCCAATAAGTGTAAGACTGTTGTAAGAAACTGAATTAATGTGAATAATTATGTAAAGATTACTCCTAATTAAATAAGGATAATGTTCAGGGTGTTCTCTTTTTTCCTTTGGAAACCACTGGCATTTAGGTAATATGCTATACACTGCTTTCTTTCTCTAGTCACCCCTCCCCTAAATAAATGACAGCATAAATAGACACATAAACTCCATATGAATCATTACTGTGTGAGATACTGTTACCCTGAGGCTGCTGTAACTCACATATAGTCCCTTCCTTCTATTTCAAATCTTTAAAATATTTTCTTTTCAAATACTTATAAAAGAACGTATGGTTAAAATAAAAATAAAGCACATACAGATGATATTTTAAGCAAACCATTCTCATACCAGAAGGAAAGTAGTCAGGCATGTTCTGTTTCTCTGGGTTCAATACATGTTCATGAGAAAAGAGAACTTAAAAGGAGTGAGGACCAAGAAGAGATTGGAGAAGTACTTTAAGGTGTTGCCACTGTCATTTAGAAAAGCATTGACATCTTTCATGCAGTCTGCCTTCCTAACATTAAAGTTTATGACAGAATGTGCATTCCATTGTTAAAAGTATATATGTGTAAAAGTATGTGTGTTTCACATGCAGTCACTACATGAGGATGAGAGGCTGCAGACAAATTTTAACCATCTGAAATATGTAATGATTTTTTTAAATCCCTTTATTTAAAAAAAAACTACTGAAGAGTTTGGCCTTAGAATATCTATTTATCAATGTCAATGTCATCTTCTGTTTTAGCAAATCCTTAGTTATTAGAAATAATCTTCAAGGTGAAGACTACCAGGCAAATCCCATACCTAAAAGTCTATTTTCTGAAGACGATGGACCTCCTAGTAAGTGTGTGTAGTCCCTCCCACCCCAAGCCTTTTCCAAACTTTTAGAATGCCAGCTTTCTTGTGAAAGTTAAGGCAAAACAGAACAGCAGATTTGGAAACTTCAGCATATAACAAAGGAGATTGAGCACATACCTGGTCCGTGTGTGTGTGTGTGTGTGTGTGTGTGTGTGTGTGTGTGTGTGTGTGTCTCGCAGAACAATGAGGAAATTCCACAGGATTCCTTGAGGAAAGCCAGAAAGCTCATTAGTGTTTTCTTCTTATCTGGCAGATATTCATCTTCTGAAACTGCACCTTCCTTGACAACATTGGGACTTAAGGGAGTGATATCCTTTCCATATGAAGGATGATACATCAAATGAGGCTTGACCACCACATGAAACTAATTGTAATGAAGGCAAAAGAGTACAAAGTAGGTGCCACATTACAAGAAGAGCCCCCAAGCTGCATTTACAAGCTAAGTCCATGCACTGAACACATCTTGGAAATGTGGTAGAGAGCATTTTCCTGGAACAAGAAAGCAAGTGCACAATGGAGGCACACCATAGCGTACATTTAAGATATGTGATCACAACCATATATAACTTAGCCAAAAAGATACATAAATAGGAAAAGATCTGTTTATGTAGCAAGGCAATTCTGCCAGCTATTTCTACAGAATGAGCATGAAATAAGAGACACGAAGCCACTGTTTCTCAGCCAGTCTCAGTTCTCATATGCCTCTCGTATATTAAACAGCTTCCAGCATTTAGGGTGACACTAGTGTTTAGAGATAACCATTCTTTTCTATAACAGGACCCTAAATACAAGCCTAACTACTTTATTTATGTTAAAGCAAAAAACATCTATCTATTCAAGTACTGGAAGAAGAAAACCTTGCTGTTTTAGACTTTTTAAGGAAATACGACCCATGGTCTCCAATGCGGCAGCTTCCTAAGGAAAGATTCTTAAGGTAATTTTCTCCAGTACAATTTTTTCCTTATATTGACTTTAAAAACTAGTTTCCAGCTATACATGAGTATTTATACACTTTTCTTTTTAAAATACAAACATTTAACATTGCCAAGAGAACTGATCCCTGGTACCCATTAAGAAACCAATTGGTAAAACAAAAAGACTTTAATGAGTATATACAGTATGCCAAGCTCCATGCTATAGGCAATAAAAGAAAACACACTACATGATATCAATCCTTAAGTAATTAAAAGATCATGCATGAATCAAATTGCAGAAACCAGACCAAGATTTTTTAGTACATAACAATCATGAATCTTTGTATTCCATGAATTAAATTCAAGAGAGATTGAAGGGAAAATGTTGTGTGTGATATGGAATAATCAAGAAGATATAATGTAGGTGGTTCTTGAGATGAGTGTTTAATAAGGAGGTATGGATTAGATAGAGTGAATGAAGTTCAAGGTTAAGGAAACTGCTACATGGTTAAATGACCAATGAGATCAAAATAGATAATCACAGTTTCAAATAATTTTCTAGGATCCAAATAATGATTAAAAGAAGAGCAGAGTGACATATTCAAAGACAATAAACTTATTGTCCATTATATTTTGGGATTCAAAGAGGAAATTTTGAAAATGACATTAAAATCTTCTCTGGCTTTCAAAGAAATCATTGGTTTGATACGTTGCATATAATACCAATGGCCTTTGACTTTTTCACCAGTGGACAGAGGACTAGTTCAGCCTACCCACAGAGACAAGATTTTTGGCCAAAGTGCAAAGACGGTGATTCACCATAGAGATTGCTATGGTTTGAATGTCCCCTCCAATCTCACATTGAAGCTTCATTCCCAGTGTGGCTGTGTTGAGAGATGGGGCCTTTAGGAGCTGATTGAATCATGAGGGATTTGCCCTCACAAATGGACTAATCTATTCATGGATGAATGGGTTAATGGATTAATGGGTTACCATGGGAGTGAAACTAGTGGCTTTATAAGAAAAGGAAGAGAGCATGTGAACACACTCAGTCTTCTCACCATGTGATGACCTGTGCTGCCTCAGGACTCTACAGAGTTCCCACCAAGAAGGCCCTCACCAGATGCTGAGCCTTGCCGGTGGATTTCTTGGCCTCCAAAACTGTAAGAAATAAATTCCATCTCCTTATAAATTACCAAGTTTCAGATATTCTATTATAAGCAACAGAATACTAACACACATGTCTTGAAGCAGATCAAGGTCATACATTTGCATATACTATCAAAATCTCATAAGAAGCCAAAGATCCTCACAGAATATCCAAAAGCTAACACTAATTGCTATTACGTTGGAAAGAGGCTTAAAATGAATAAAACACACATAAAAACAACTGCCTGAGACTTTTTCATTTTGAAAAACTTTTTAACCCACAAAAATTATGACCAAGCCAATGATCTACATCAGAACAAGTATGGTAATGGCAAATTGACAAAACCTTTTTTTCATCTCCTTTTTTTTTTTTTTTTTTTTTTTTTTTTACAAATACATGTTTGTCATTCATATACAAAGGAATGCACCCATTCCTTTAACGCTGTTACAGATGTAAGTTAGTCCAAGCTCTGTTAACTCAGGACATGGAACCTGGAAGACAGCAGAGTTCACTAGTGTATAGTCATCACCTAGATAAAGCAGAAGAAATTCAGCAAACATCAGCTGAAGAAGCTCTGGTTGTTGTGAAATAACAGTACCTGGAAAGCAATAGGCCATTAGTAATATTGCGGCAAATGGAAATGAAAGGATCTTGTTTTGATCAAAGCTACCATGGTACCCAAAAGGCAAAGAGACAGACCTGCAAACAAAAGACTCTCTAAACAGCAGCATATATCAGAAAGTCTGCAGAAGCAAATAGTCCTGCAAGGATTGATTGTAGGAGCCTACATCTCTCTTTCTGGGATTAATGACTATAAAGATAGCAACACCATCATCAGTGTCATCTTCCAAACAAAGGACCACAGTATAGAAAGAACAATATTAATTATTGTCAAAATCACTTGTGCACTCAGCGATTTCAATAGGAACAATCAGTTTAAGTGGCAGTGGCAACTTCTCAACATAAAACACACTTGCTGCAATCCAAACTGGATTTAAAGAGAGGTGAGCAACCACTTTAGTTGTTTAATCTGGTTATATGTGAGCTAAAGTAGTTCACATTTTTAGAATGAACGAATCAAAGGCATAATTGTTTTTGTCATCTGCACAGCAATTTTACTCCTGAATGCATTGTTTTAGGCAGGAATTAATAAAAATTGCATGCGCTTCAGGTGCTGGGTAGATCACCCTTTTCCACACAGCCCAGCCTGAAGCTGTGAATGCTCCTTTTCTTATTATCAGTTAATAATTCTCTCTCATTGAGGCAAATTAGGAACTTGACTGTGTTAGAGAGTCCAGAACACTGCTAGAGGCAAAAGGGGGCTAAATGGCAGAAATTCCTCTCTGAGCAAGATGCATGAAGCACGACATTGTGTCCACCACAAAAGCCGCTCTGTATTTTTGATCCTTTCTAATTTAATTAGCCCAAGAGGTAGCGCATTAATTTGCCAAGAATTCTTCTGATGCGAAAGCTGCCCTTATTGCAGAGAAGGGAAAAAATAACCTGCGTGCTACAGTGGCATGCCAGTAATGAAAGGGGGTTATTTTTGTGTTACAAATGGCATTGCAGGGTTACAAGAGACCTTTAAACCTTTTTATCTCTGGTTAGGTCATATGTAGCACAGTGCAACACAAAGCGCTAATTAACCAATTCTGGTCCAGAAATCTTTTAGAACACTTAAGAGAGTTACACAGTTAGAACCCGGGTCAAATGCATTGCTTTGTTATGCATTTAAAAACTGAAAACATCTTTGGGTGTATATATTAAAAAGATAGAACAAAAACATCATCAACCAGCAGTACAGTTACTCCATGGACTCAGCACACTAGATATTTATTCTGGTCTTTGTTTTCTTTCTGTTTAATGATATTCTTTATGTGGGCAAGCTGGAGCCTTGAAGTCCCTCAGAAAATCTCTTGGCTCTTTATGCCGTATTTGTTTGGTAAATTGTCTCCATGTTAATCTTCTTCATCAAATGCTTGGAGTCAGTTTTGAAAAACTTTGATCAGATCTACCAGGACCAAGTTTCTTCATCGCCATGTGCTTCTTATATGTGCTCCTGCACTCAAATGGGTCATTTACTCATTAAAGAACAAGAAACATGCATCCTACCATGATAAGTCCTCCCCAATACTTTGAACTGTTAATTAAGCCTGTGTAATCATGTCTCCTGTTTGCAGAACAATTTCTTTTCTAGAAATTACAGGATCTTGTTTAGGGACTTTCAACACCTCTGTCGCTTTCCCTCACCACTTTCCAATCCTGCTGCCTGAACGTGGCTGGGTGCAAACACTCACTCCTAGAAACCAGCTCAAGAAAACCTGAGGATTATTACATTTTACATTTAATTTTCCTGCCCCTTTAAAGAAAACCAGTGGAAGACAATGGATTTAAAGAAAGACACTGATATTCCCCTCCCTCCATGCTTCTGGCTAGAAATCAGTGTGCATTAAGTAGTGGTAGCATTTAGAGAATTTTCAGCTATGCATTATGGGTACTCGGAGGCATCCCAAGTAGCCTGTTTATGGCATAGTGTAAGGTTTAGTAGCCAAACTAAGAAGAGGAAATTAGTGTAGTCAAGAGGTAGCGCAGGATGGATCCAGGCAGGAGTGAGGGGCCATGGGTGAGAGGGCAGAGAGCAGAGAGAAGAGCATCTGGAGAAAGAGAGGATTCTTTTTAAAAAGGAACTCCGTGCACAAGAGAGAGAAGAAATGGCATAGTGTAAGGTTTAGTAGCCAAACTAAGAAGAGGAAATTAGTGTAGTCAAGAGGTAGTGCAGGATGGATCCAGGCAGGAGTGAGGGGCCACGGGTGAGAGGGCAGAGAGCAGAGAGAAGAGCATCTGGAGAAAGAGAGGATTCTTTTTAAAAAGGAACTCCGTGCACAAGAGAGAGAAGGAAAAAAAAAAAACCACTGAGGAAAGAAAAAACAGTAATTGGGTGTTAATTGCAAGGGAAGGATAGGGGTTGGAGGGAGAATAGAAATAGAAGAATCTCCTAGTCCAGCAATATTTTCTTATGGACAACAGTATGAAAGTATAAGTACTTTTCAGACTTATCATGTACAATTGAAAAAAATCTTAATTAAATTTTGCTCTGAACTAAAAGTTTTTATCTCATATATATAGCAGATTCTGCTTAAAAATCAGCAGCTACTTATATCATAAAATGACAGTTTTCGTACTCAAATTATTAAACTCATTTATAGTTTTATTAATACCACCACATGACAACTCAGCTGAGAATGTGCTTATATAGATATATGTTAAATTGTTCTAAATTTTTCCAGGTTGTCCAAAAGATTTGAAAGGAGAAAAAGATTTTTTTTAATGTACAATAAATACTTCTGAAACAGTGAATTAAAATGAAAAACAGATGACACACTTATTCAACTTTTGGCTTCTGTAACATCAAACGGCACATTTTCTTCAAATGGTTTCATCAGTGGACTGGTAAACTCTTACGTTGATTTACTCAAACATGTCACTTATTTGATGATTGGAAGTTCATAAAATAGTCCCTACTTTTTTTCATTTGTCAATGGGTTGACATATCTCTCACAGCAGATTAAAAAGTAGCATCTATGACCATGTTTTCTCTACAGATAATTTTAAGTTCTCCACTAAAATGAACATACAAAGTATGAATGAAACATTTGATTTCTTTTAAAGAGATAGCTTGAAATTTGGGGGTAATTGTTTTTACTAAGTGTTCTTTTTAGAGATTGATAAAGGCCATCTAAATATTATCTACAAAAAGAAAAAAACTGAACCATTTACTTTTTCCAGGATGATATGCAGGCCCCCAAGTTTATTCAAAGCAATAGATGAAAAGCAAGTGATAGATAAGCCCACAAGGGTGCTTCAAAAAGGCCATGGAAAGACCCATATTATCTTTTAATTCTATTTTCCACAAACTTTTTGAAGTACTCTTGTATTCAAATTTGAAAGGGAAAAATGGCAAAATCATTATTGGGAGCCAATATTTAATAAATGGTAAACTATTTTCGGTGATTTCATAAAACTGATGTTCACCTCCTCCAAATCCCAGATAGCTTTATAATCTCAAAGAACGTACAGCAGAGGATTTACTTATGTCTGCTTTCAAGATAAACCCAGTACCGTCAGATCCCAATCCATGCTTCCTAAAATACCGTGAAGGGTACTCAGATCTGAGAATGCACGTATTCCTTGATATCCTCCTCGTCCCTGGAAATCTGTTAATATTTACATATCATAGCACTCTCAGTTGGGGAAAGCTGAAGAACTAACTAACAGTGTGAAATCCTCCTGGAGAAGAAGGAAGAGTGAGAGACTGAAAGCAAGAAACAGATGTCTCCCCAAACATACAGGGATGAAAACAGGAATTTTGTCATCTATACCTTGACCATTTATTTTAGTGTTGGCCTTGGAGGAATGCCCTGAGGTGATGTGTCAGGCAGGGTCACAATCCAAGCAGATGATACACTCAAGCTTGGAGGTTGGACTCTTTGCAAAGACGGGAGCTGACAAACTACCCAGGGATGGAATGCACCAGGGAAATCCACATTAGAGATCTGGTACACCTGAGTCTGAAGAGTCAGGGGAAGGAACGGCTACCAAAACCCAGAGAATAGTGTGTGCAAAGGATCACTCACTCAGTAGGGACTGTGGCTTTGCTAGAGGGCCACAACCACCCACAGCCCTTCCAGAGAAGGAGCTGAGAAACAAATGCCCTGACTGCTCTCTCCTCCCACCCTCTGCTCCACCACTGCTGTCAGTCTTTGATGGAGGCCAACCAGAAGGCAGAGGGCAGCCCTTGGAATCAGCCTCCCCGGCAGAGAGTGGCTCGGAAGGGTACTCATAAGATAACTAGCACAGGTGACTTTCAATATTTAATTGTAAAGAGGAAACATTTATTAACATTTAACAAAATGTTAATGACCTTAGGGGAAAAAAATGATGTCTTTTTCAGAAACATTTGACAGTACTCTGGAATAAAAAATGCATATGTGCACATGCACATATACTAAATTATTTTCAAAGAAAAAATAGAAGTCAAATTATAAACCTAAAAAATATAAAGATATATAAAATTATAATGATAAAATATAAGAATATATAAAATTATAGAAAACTTTAAGACTCTGCAACCAGCCTCACTTTCTCTATTAAGAAATATAATCCATTTAGTTGAGGTATTGTGACATATGAGGAACAGTAAGAGAATGAGGAGAAAAAGAAAAAGTAAAATAAGAAAAGTCAGATGGCCAATGAAACAAAGGAATTGAAGCATATTTTTTTTAAATTTTCCTTTTCTTCCCCACAATACAGCCTGGAAATTTTAATTTCTAAAAGCAGGAATCTATGGATCTAGGGATCTAGAAATCCCTGAATCCAACAGCTCTCTAAACCATTTTAGAGACAGAGCCTTTTTCTTCTTACACACTGATAGTTTCCACCCTACTTTCTAAACAATCTTAGGAAAAAGACATCTAAAAATATAGAAGTACCATTCCCCAGTCGGTGGGGAAGGAAAGATACTGAAAACCTACTTCCACAATCAACAAAGCTATTTCAGATCTAGATTTCTATTCTCTACCTTCTACACAGCCTAGCTTGCCTCCATGTGGATGGATGAGGCTCCTTTGGGATCCCAGGTCAATGAGAAATCAAGAGACAGCCTTTATGCACACAACCTCAAGGGCCAGTCCTGCCAAGCACTTCCTTTCTCACTCCCCTGACCCTGCCAAGCATAATTCCACCCATGCAGAGCATAGTTACTGGCACAGCTGAAAACATCCAAGCTATTCTCTACCCTGTCTTGTAGAATACCACCTTAAGTGCGTCTTCCTTCCTTCCATCTTTCCTCCTTCTCTCTTTTTAACATACATTCATTTCACCAATATTTATTGAGCCTCAATATATGAGCCATTGTGCAAGGATGAGGATAGAAAATAATAAATTAAGATTCTGATCTTGAGCAGCACACAGTGCAATGAAAGAGAAAGACACATTGTCACACTGTTTGTTCCCCTGGAACACAACCTAGCATATATGGTACATATATGTGCCATATGCATAAATACATACATGCACATACACATACACACACATAGTCTGTTCCCAAATTACCTCCAATCCCTTAGGGAAAAATCCTCCTCCACTTACCACATTCTCTCCTGGCATCTTTCCTGTGTCTCTTGGTCTTTTATTTCAGCAACTTTTTAAGAACTGAACATATGCAAAGATGCTAAAGCCCACTCAGAGTGGTAAGGACATAAGCTCCTTCCTGGATGAGGGTTAACAGTGGTAGGAGTTGGTAATCGGCTCTAGAAGACACAGAAGGAAGTAAATAAAGAGATGATGCATGGAGACGAAATTATAAAGATGGGGAAGCAACTAACTTCCCTTTGAAGTTATCTTCCTTCCAATTTTTCTTTCACTGAAAACCCACCCTTTAGAAACAAACAGAACTTAAATTTAATCTGTGGGATTGAATTTTGTAAGGACAAATAATACATAAGAAAACCCATTTTTTGTGTAGTCATCTTTTTCAAAAGCATCTGCTTTAGGACAGGACACATTTTTCCAGAGCTATTAGAATCACCTGGGGAGCTTTAAAAACTATCAGGTCCAGGCCCAAGCCAGATCAATTTAATTAAAATCTCTGGGGGTGAGCACGGGCATCAGTATGGTTTGAAATTCTCCAGTGGATACTAATGTGCAACCATGCTTATATATAATAAATATATATTTAGAAGTATGATTATTAGGGGGTGAAAGGGACGGGGGGAAAGAGGAATTGGTAAAGTATCACAAAAATCAACTACATTGTATATTGATAATTAGAAAATTAAAAATTAAAAAATAAATATGATTTTAGTTGCATACCTACCATCCCTTAATAAAAGGAAATTATTCTAAGCAATTTTTTTGCTTTTGATCATATTATTGTCAAAAATTTATTATAGTAATATATATTTAGCTTTAAATTCATTTAAAAATAAAGTGAATATTTAAGTTTTTGATAATACTGATTTTTGAATAGTATGTAGATTTTTTAATGCTTAATAATAAAATGAGCCACCTAGAAAAATAGCAAGGTCTCATGAGCAGATGGAGCTTGGGCCAGAATAATGATACAAAATTTTTATTTGAAATACTCCCTCCCACCCACATCCTCTTTTTTCTCTCTTATCTCATGTCTGGGGTTATTGCACAAAATGTAGATAGTCTAGCAATTTGAAATAAAGTAATTTTGAGTAATACTGACTTAGAGCAACTCAGAAGTCTTTCACCTAAATATTCAATAATTTCATAACTATATATATTTTACAATCCATTTTAGTAAGTAGTCCAAGTTACAGTTCCCAAGTGCATTCATACAATTTAAGCAGCAAGGCTAAGCTGGTCTTGCACTGTGTGCAGGACAGTTACCCAAATAAGGAAGGGCTTAGTCTTTAGAGGTATGCTTACAAGGTATGGAAACCAGATTAGCTCTGGCATATAAACTACCAAAAATGTTCTTGTTAACTGGGCAACATGTTTTCTAAAGGTGCAGAATCCACTTTGTTTCTATCACTTGTCAGAGTTAAGTATAAATAATGCACAAACAAACAAACTGTGCCAGTATAAATGTAATATTTGTTTATGAGGCACTTCCAGAATCTGACGGTGGCCCTCTGTTAACAATATTTAGGCCATAACTATATTGGCTGAATTTTACAAAAATATTCTTAAGCTTTGAGTAATGTTAAGTTGCTTTATAGCCTCCCCTGTATCTGTTTTCCAATCTGAGATAAAATCAGGCCAGTGTTATCAATTTTAATGATTATAATGTAAAATCTAAGCAAAAAGAATGAAAAACTAAGAACCTGTTATAAAGCAGGCTAACATTCTCTTAATCCTAGACTCTCCAGACTTTGGGATTTTGTGAACCGGTAAAACATCCCCAAAAATGTTAGAAAGTAAAGCAAAGTTACGATTAATTTTTTCATTTTGCTAAGGAAGGACATTAAATGGGAATAATAAAACTATATCCACTATCATCATTACATCATTATATCATATAAACACCAAAAGAGTAGGAAGCACAGACTCTCTCAATAAAGGATAATTCTACAAAAAGAATACACTTAGTAAAAATTTTATTTTTATCTTGAATATCTCATTTCACTGCAATCCAGTGAAAATGTCATCACAGATAAACTTTAAGTCCATTGACCACTATGTGGGAACCGATGTTCTAAAGGTGTTCATTTTGTCTCCTGCCTAGTTCCCAGAAGAAATCTCCTTGCAATCTCAGTACCTGGACAGAGTATCCCTTCCAGGCCATTTAAATGGCAATCAGTGCAATCATGACAAATCTGAAAGGAGTATTTCTCCACCCTGTTTAGACCTCACACCACAGGTTGCAATAACATTGGCAACAGTGGAAGAGTCACATTTTTCAAAGATTACAGCCTGTGTGAACCCCCAGTTCTTTTTTATTATTATTTCTTATTTTATTTTATCAATATACAATATAGTTGATTTTCATATCTCTTTATCAATTCCTCCTTTTCCTCCCTCTCTCCGCCTTCCCCCCATCAATATCATATCTGTTCACTTCTTAAAAAAATCAAGGAATTGTGATTGCTGTTTTCTTTTCCCACTCCACCCCCCGCATTCATTTGTTGATTTACTAATTTATTTTTATTAGCTCCCACAAATAAGTGAGGACATGCAGTATTTTTCTTTCTGTGCCTGGCTTATTTCAGTTAATATAATTCTCTCTAAGTCCATCCATGTTGCTGCGAATGGTAGTATTTCATTTCTTTTTATAGCAGAGTAGTATTCCATTGTGTAGATATACAACATTTTCCTTATCCACTCATCCAGTGATGGGCATTTAGGCTGGTTCCAACTCTTGGCTATTGTAAATAGTGCTGCAATAAACGTGGGAGTACAGGTGTCCCTTCAACATGATGATTTCCATTCCTCTGGGTATATACCCAGCAGTGGAATAACTGGGTCATATGGCAGATCTCTCTGTAATTGTTTGATGAACCTCCATACTATTTTCCATAAAGGCTGCACCATTTTGCAGTCCCACCAATAGGAGGGTTCCTTTTTCTCCACATCTTTGCCAGCATTTATCATTCTCAGTCTTTTGGGTATTAACCATCCTAACTGGAGTGAGATGGTATCTCAAAATGGATTTGATTTGTATTTCCCAAATGTTAAGTGATGTTGAACATTTTTTCATGTGTCTATTGGCCATTCATATATCTTCCTTTGAGAAATACCTATTCAGCTCCTTTGCTCATTTTTTAATTGGGTTAGTTGGTTTTTTGCTGTTAAGTTGTTTGAGTTCCTTGTATATTCAGGTTATTAGTCCTTTATAAGATTTATATTTTGCAAATATTTTCTCCCACTCTGTTGGATGTCTTTTTGCTCTGTTGTTTCTTTTGCTGTGCAGAAGAAGCTGCAGTTCTGTTTGTTTGTTTGTTTTTTGAATAAAAACTTAGGCAGTGACCCAAAACCCAGAACCTGATTCCTATGAATCATAAAAAGAATCTATGGCCTGCCAGTCTTGTAAATTTAGGATTTTCCATATTGTATGTGGTTTTATAGATTTAGCTAAAGCATGGCAAGACTCCTTTATCTTACAAGAGCATTTATTACATAATATTCAGGACAATAAGAATAAAAATTGTCTTGTTCATGTTCTACAGTCACAACATTGTAAGCCTCTGATCTGGTATGCTTGAAATAAATTTAGTGCTACATAGTAAATATACACTGCCAAAACTGGACAGCTTGTCTGTAAAACTACCTGATGATCTTGTTTTCTGTTTTTACAAGGACATTCAGATTGTTTATTCTAAAGCAAATGCTTTATTTCAAAAGTCTGGAAAATTGTCATCTGATTCAATTTAAAACATTTAGAACATCCTACCAATGAGAATCCTTCAGATTTGAACTATAAATTTTAAGTTAATTGTAAATTAACTAAGTTAATTATAAATAATCTTTTCACTAATTTCATTTTTTTCTTAACAGTGCTTTGATCTCCAATAAAGAGTAAGAGTAACTTTACTGATTCAATTAATAAATACAAGAGTACTTCACAGAGTTCTTGGAAAAATGGAATTAAAAGATAATACGAATCTTTCCATGAACTTTTTGAAGAAACTCCGTATTTCTTTCTTAATTGATCTATTTCTGTTCTTTTTCAAAAATGATCTCAAAACCCATAGAATGATATCATTTCAGGGAATGACAGTGCAAACACACAAGTGAATTTTCCCCAATTTTCCAATACCCTACATTCATGGTGATCTTGAACTTTGACTTCTCTGACATCATTTATGAAAAATAAAAGGACCTCAGAATGGCCCATACTGGAAGGAAATCCTGCAAATTATTTTCTTCTCCTCCCAATGCTAAATGCGAAACTCAAAATGACATGAAGACAAGTACAGAAAAAGGAAGCTCAGAGACTGTACAGGTGACAGGAAGAACTACATAAGCAAAGAATGTCAGCTAAATGATTTTTGAATTTAATGTGGGTTAGCTAGCTGAAATACAAAAATTATAAATTAATAAAAATTAAACTAGACAATTTAAAATGTTTTCTTCAAAAGTCAAATTGAAAGCTTTGTAGTAAGGTAATTTATCTGGAAAAATTATAGCCCAGCTTTACAAATTTGTAGTAAATAAGGACCTTGTCTTAGTCTGTTTGCACTGCTATAACAAGATTTTGAGAGTGGGTAATTTATAAAGAAGCAAAATTTATTTCTCAGAGTTCTGGAGGCTGTGAAGTCAAGATCAAGCCACCAGCACGTTCAGTATCTGTTGAGGACCTCTTCTCTTCTAAGATGGCACCTTGTTGCTGCATCCTCTGGAGGAGACAAACACAGTGTCCCCACATGGCAGAAGGGTGGAAAGGCAAAAAGGACCTAGCTTGTTTGCTCCAGCCCCCTTTTAAGGCACCAATACAACGTGGGCTCCACCCTCATGGCCTAATCACCTCCTAAAGGCCCCATCTCTTAATACAAATGCATTGGGAATTTAAGTTTCAACGTGAATTTTGAAGAGGACAAAAACATTCAAACCATGGCAGATTCTCTCTATTGTCATTGCTAAATCGAAATCAAGCCAATGAGCATCAGTGTGTCCCAGTAAAATAGAACCTAACAAGAGGCACCTCAACAATACTCACTTTTAGCCTCCTCTCCACTCTACTTCTTATATCTCAGTTGTTATTTCCAACATTCTTTCCTTTCTTCTGTGATTGGCTGAAATACAATTTTAACCTGCTAGTCTACAAAGGATTATTTAATCTGATTAATACAGTATTCTTAAACAGATAATTTTCAATATTTGAAGTTCAGATTTAATTTTGAGAAATTTAATGTAATCACCCAATGTATCAAAGAAGACAATATAGCCACCTTACAAAAGACATGGCTTCAAGTTTTGCAAAATGTGATTTACTTGAATTGACTGTATTAACAGAGATAAAGAAAAAACGTGTGCACTCAAAAGTGAGTTGGTCAGCCATCAAAAGAATTTTTTTAAAAAAATGTCACAGAGGTACATACTGGTAAAGCTATCCAGCTCTGTATATGAGAGGCAAATGCTTAGCCAAAATCTTTGAACCATCTGTTTTTATTGTGGAGTTGGATACATCAACCTAAATCCATTTACTATTTGATTCATCATTTTCCTCTTCTTATTCCAGGATACCAAGCACACTTCTGTTAATAAATTAGATGCCTGTGTTGGGCTGAACAAAGTTAGTGAATGTGTTTATCAGACCTAGAGTTGTATTTTTCACTCTAAATTAATAAGATGGCATCCTGACTTCCCACATCAGTCATCCTGAACAATGAATTCACTCTTGTGTGCAGGTGAAATCAGGCTTCTCAGAGTGGGAGGCTATGGTCCAAACCAGACTGTGTTCAGTTCACTAAGGACTCACCCACTGCTGAAAGAACTTAGGAAAAGACATTGTTAATTAAGAGTATTATTTTTCTCATTTTCAAACTTTTACTGACATAAGGTTTTTTGGGTTGTTTTTTTTTTTTTTTTTTTTTTTTTTTTTTACTGGTAAGGGGATTGCAACCCTTGGTGTGGGACCACCCACACCGTGCTCAGCCAGTGAGCACACCGGCCATTCCTTTATAGGATCCGAACCCACGGCGGGAGCGTCACTGCGCTCCCAGCGCCACACTCTCCCAAGTGCGCCACGGACTCGGCCCTGATATAAGGTTTTAACACAACTTTACAAAGATAAGAATATTTCACTAAAAAGGAAAGTTCAGTTCTCTCCTTCTGCCAAAACACCTGGAAAGACATGTTTTGTTTTGCTTTGCTTGGAGCAGCATTACACTTTAATATATATATACAGAATTTATACAGTACTTAGCATGGCATCTAGAACAGAGTGGGTCCTTAATAAATTGTCACTCTCCTATGAAGAAGATTACTAGCTTTTAACAACGATAACAAAATGATACCTCCTTTGAAAATGAGCCTTTTGGACCATATCAAACTTGCATGTGTCCAGGCAGTTTTATTTTAAATTTGGAACATGGGTTCCTAACTGTTAAAAAAAAAAAAAAGTAATGCCAATAAGACAGGTCAGAAACATTTAAGTGGAAACTCCTATTCTAAGTGTGTGGGCTCAGGTAAGGAAAATGTTATATCCAGAATAGCGTTTGTTAGGAGGTAAGAACCACCCATAAAAGAAAGCAATTTAATTAACAAAGAGAACTTTTTAGAAACGTGCTCTTCTTCATACCTAAAGTCAGACAGGACTATAAACCTTCTCTCCCTAAAGCATTCATATGTATTGCAGGCAGCAGAAATTTTGCAGAAGGCACCAGCAGAAGAAGTGCATCTCTAATGTTTTCAGTAATGCATATTTTTACACTTACGAACAAGAACATAACGTCCAACACAATAAGCAGATAACAGAAATCCCTGTATTTGAAAGACTCATCTTGGAACAACTAAACCCAAAAGACTGAGAGCTCTCTGCACTGACTGTTGCAGGCTCTGATGCAAGCTGTGGCTGGGTCAAATCTGATAGATACAGACTGGCATCAATCTGTGATGGGGCAGGACTTGGAAGCAGATGAGGCACAACACTAAGATGATAAACAAAGAAGAAAGCCTGGCCTAGACCTATATCCTTCCCTGTTCACTCCTAAGAATTTCATTAGTTCTATAGACAAGAAAAATTAGCTGCTACGGTAAGACAGATATTCACCAGCTGTAATTGTATATAGGTTAGTTAGATATACCAGAATAAGTACATAAATATTCTTACCTATTAGTTAATTGGACATAATTTAATCTATTCTTTAAGATGGGCATTCTTCAAGTTAAAAGCAAACAAGTAAACACACAAATAAATGTAAGATGTTGATGAGTGCTATGCAATGAAAGGAAAGCACGTTATAAGAAAACGATGGAGAAAAGGGCAACATTTTTTAGACTGAGTGGTCAGAAAAGACTTGCAAAATGAAGGTTAAGCTGAGCTCTATAGGAGCTCAGAGAAAGAGCCTGAGAAAAAAGATTTCTAGGCAGAAGAGTCGTAAGAAAGTTCTAAAGCGGGGAAAACTCAGCCCACTCAAGGACTCACATAATTTAATAGCCACAGATCTTTAATATTTATAGCACATGTTGAAAGAATTTAACATATGTAGTGATCTTCACCGAGTAACTCTATACTCTTGTTGAATACAAAGATGTAAATTTTGTCACCATTTATGCAACCTGCTAAAAATCTTGCTATTAATTCACATGAATGAGTTTTTCCTCTAAAATTTTAATTAAAACACAAATGCTTTGCACACTTTAATCTGTAATATCTTACACGTGCATTTTATTTTAATACTGACCGATCAGTTGGATAACATGGGATTTCTTTGTAAGATGCTTTATCATACCTGAAAATTCCCACAAAACATTTATTTTTATGTGAAAACCCATTCAAAAGATAAATAACCTGCGTACTACAAGATTTTCAGTGTCCATAGTGTTCTCTTCACATTCCTGTGTATGATAAAATGTGCTTTAATAAGAAAATGAGAGTAGAAATCTATTGAGGTGAATAGGTAACTCTAGCCTAGACAACAAGAATTTGAGAGAAAACCATGACACAAGGAGTAAAAACAACATTAATAAAGAATCAGTAGCATCAGAAAATGTATTATCACAATCAAAGCTATGTATAACTTAGGATTTCTACAAGAGTTGTTATTCAATGCAGAATACTTTGATCATCAGTTATAATGATAGCAGGTAGTTCTTTAATTCTTTTTCAGCCTCTAAATCCAATTCAGAATGTTGTCATGTATTTTAAAATTGTACACCTTAATGTAATTTTTAAAAATCTATTAAAGATATTTTTTGACAACCTTTTTTCTCTAGAACAATTGCAAAAAACAGTAAGATTAATACAATATAATAGTATTACTATGTTCCCCAGAATCTTAAAAAAAAAGAACAAACCACATTCTTTGTTCCTCTAAAACATTCTTTACAAGCAACTTTTCAGCTTTTCAAACTTTTTGTTGTTATCATTATGATACTCTATTTTTTTACCAGTTGGTTTTCTTAGTTCTACTAAGAATTCATCAATAATTGTTGGCTAATAGAAAGCAAAAATAAATATTTTTCTAGATGCATTTTTCAAAACAGAAGAGTTCATTTTCCTAAAGAAATGAAAGAGAAATGTTTGACTGACACTCAGAAATCATTCCTGAGCAATCTGTTAGAATTTCTTTCCCTTTACAATGTTTTCTGTTCTATGCTATCAAGAACTATGAATCATAATTTCTGGAAACTAAAACCAAAGGGGGTAAGAGGCTCTATTAGCATCTTAAAAATATGCATGTCCTAATGCTCTCTTAAAACATGTCTGCTCAGAGAAGTATCAGATTTTCTCAGTCAAGCAAAATGACATTAACAAAGACCCTGGCATGATTATTTGCTTATTCTAGTTTGCTTAACAATGTACCCATAGCATAAAAATGTTGCTACTCAATGGCAGATAAGTTATTCTCTCACATCCTGACCTATTGCTTGTTAATATCACATGGTAAACAATCAAATCACTTATGATCACTAAGTACTTTGATCATTCACTTATGAAGACAAAAAACCCTAAAACTATATTAGAATTAGTTCTTTTTAGGATAAGAGAAAATCTTTCTGTTTCAAAGGAGATTGGTTAAAATCATCCAGCCCATTAACTGAAACTGTTAATCAGCTAGAAGAGTTGTTTGGTAGAGTCTATAGGTTTTTCTACATATAAGATCATTTCATCAGCAAACAAAGACAATTTGACCTCGTCCTCTGCAATCTTGATGCCCTTTATTTTTTACTCTTGCCTGATTGCTCTGGCTAGTATTTCCAATACTATGTTAAACAGGAATGGTGAGAGTGGGCATCCTTGTCTTGTTGCTGTTCCTCAGCTTTTCCTTATTCAGGATGATATTGGTGATTGGTATGCCATAAATGGCATTTGTTGTATTGAGATAATTTCCTTCTATACCTAATTTGCTGAGAGTCTTACTCATAAAGCAATGTCGAATTTTGTTGAATGCCTTTTCTGCATCAATTGAGAGAATCATATGGCTTTTATCCTTGGTTTTGTTGATGTGATGTATCACATATACTGACTTGCATATGTTGACCAACCTTGCATCGCTGGGTTGAATCCCACTTGATTTTGGTATATAATTTTTTGATGTGTTGCTATAATCTGATTGTTAGTATGTTGCTGAGGATTTTTGCCACTATGTTCATCAAGAATATTGGCCTGTAGTTTTCCTTTCTTGTTATATCTTTATCTGGTTTTGGTATCAAGGTGATGCTGGCCTCATAGAATGAGTTTGGAAGAATGGCTTCTGTTTCAATTTTTTTTAAAAGTTTGAAGAGAAGTGGTATTAATTCTTCTTTAAAGATTTAATAGAATTCAGCCGCAAAACCATCCAGTCCTGGGCTTTACTTTGTTGGAAGATTTCTGATTACTTCTTCAATTTCATTGTTTGTTATTAGTCTGTTCAGGCTCTCAATTTCTCTTAGTTCAATCTTGTTCATTGCAGCACTCTTTACAATAGCTAAGAGTTGGAAACATCCCAAATGTCCATCTTCAGATGAGTGGATACGGAAAATGTGGCATATCTACACAATGGAATACTACTCTGCTATAAAAAAGAATGAAATACTGCCATTTGCAATGACATGGATGACCTAGTGAGAATTATATCCTAGAGAGAATTATATTAAGTGAAACAAGTCAGGTGCAGAAAGAGAAATGTCACATGTTCTCACTTATTTGTGGGAGCTAAAAATAAATAAATAAATACACGAAAAACCAGGGGAGGAAGAAGACACAACAATTACAATTCCTTGAAGTTGATATGACAAGCAAACAGAAAGGACAGTGTTGAGAGGGAGGGGGGAGAGGGAGGAGGGATGGGGGAGAGGGAGGAGGGAGGGAGGTTTTGGTAATTGGCCACTATAATCAACCAGATTGTATACTGACAAAATAAAATAAAATAAAAAGAAAATGCAAAAGAAAACTTGGGTTAGAGAAGATCAAAAGTTCAGATTTAGGATAATTTGAGTTATCAGGCATCCAAGTAAAAATGTCCAGTAGGTAATTGGATGTTTGAGTTTGGAGTTCAGGTAAAATATTCTGGCTTGGGATGTAAATTTGAGTCACCAGCATAGTAGGTATCAAAGAAATGAGATAAGATCATCAACGGAGTCCCAAGCCCGTCTTGAAACATTCTAATATTTAGGACTCAGGTATATAAGAAACAGCAAAGGAGACTGTGAAAACCAGTAAAGTAGTTAGGAAAACTAGGCAAATGTGTTTTCTAGAAGCCAACTAAAGAAACCGTTTCGTGAAGTCAACAACTGCAAGAAATGCAGCTGACAATTCAAGTAAAAAAAATGAAGTCACAGAAGTCACTGAAGATCCTAAGAAGACCAACTCCAATGGAGTGATAGCGATAAAAATCAGATTGAAATGGGCTGGAGAAAGAACTGAAAGAGAACAAACTAAAATCAGTGCATACAGACTTCTTTTTCAAGGAGTTTTGCTATTAAAGAAAAGAAATAGGGCTTTTCAGTTGACAGTAGCTAGGACAAATGATATATCCATAGTAATAGGAAAAAAGGATACATGGGCACAGGTACTGGTAGGTTTACAGATGTGGTGGTGACAACCTTTAAAATTTCTGATTTTCTCATTTCCTCAGTGCAACTAGAGCAAGGTGAGAGGAGGCAGTAGAGATGTAACGACATAGAGGAAGCCATGAAATAGTAAAAAAAAAATCAATCTTGGTAGTTTGTATGTGTCCAGAAATTTATCCATTTCCTCCAGGTTTTCATATTTGTTGGTGTACAATTGTTTATAATAATCATCAACACTCAAACATCAATCACATTTTTATACTCCAGTAATAAACTAGCAGAAAAATGAAATCAAGAAAGCAAGCCCATTTACAATAGTTGCTAATAAATTTAAATACCTAGGTATCAATTTAACAAAGGAGGTGAAAGATCTCTACAATGAGAACTACAAAACACTACTGAAAGAAATTAAACAGGACACAAAAAAGTGGAAAGACATACCATGCTCTTGGATGGGAAAAATTAACATCATAAAAATTTCCATGCAACCAAAAGCAATCTACAGATTCAATGCAATCTCCACCAAAATACCAATGACATTCTTCACAGAAATAGAAAAATCAATCCTAACATTCATATGGAACAACAAAAGATCCTGAATAGCCAAAGCAATTTTAAGCAAAAAATAAATAAATAAAGTTGGAGGTATAACACTACCAGACTTCAAATTATATTACAAAGCTATTGTAACCAAAATAGCATGGCACTGGCATAAAAACAGACACTCAGATCAATGGAACAGAATAGAAAACCCAGGAATCAACCCATTTACTTACAGCCAATTGATCTTTGACAAAGGCAGCAGAAACATACATTGGGGGGAAGACCAGCTCTTCAATAAATGGTGCTGAGAAAATTGGCCATCCATACGCAGAAAAATTAAACTGGAACTGTACCTCTCACCATATACCAAAAATCAACTCAACATGGATTAAAGACTTAAATAAAAGACCTGAAACCATAAAATTGCTAAGGAAAATATAAGAGAAACACTCTAGGAAGTAGGACTAGGCAAAGACTTTATGAATAAGACCCCAAAAGCACAAGAACAAAAGAAATAATAAATATATGAGATTTTATCAAACTAAAAAGCTTCTACACAACAACATAAACAATCAACAGAGTGGAAAGATAACCTATGGAATAGGAGAAAATATCATAAACTATACATCCAAAAAAGGATTAATATCCAGAATATACAAAGAACTCAAACAACTATACACTAAAAAACAAATAATCCAGACACTCAGATCAATGGAACAGAATAGAAAACCCAGGAATCAACCCATTTACTTACAGCCAACTGATCTTTGACAAAGGCAGCAGAAACATACATTGGGGGGAAGACCAGCTCTTCAATAAATGGTGCTGAGAAAATTGGCCATCCATATGCAGAAAAATTAAACTGGAACTGTACCTCTCACCATATACCAAAAATCAACTCAACATGGATTAAAGACTTAAATATAAGACCTGAAACCATAAAATTGCTAAGGAAAATATAAGAGAAACACTCTAGGAAGTAGGACTAGGCAAAGACTTTATGAGTAAGACCCCAAAAGCACAAGCAACAAAAGAAATAATAAATATATGAGATTTTATCAAACTAAAAAGCTTCTACACAACAACATAAACAATCAACAGAGTGGAAAGATAACCTATGGAATAGGAGAAAATATCATAAACTATACATCCAAAAACGGATTAATATCCGGAATATACAAAGAACTCAAACAACTATACACTAAAAAACAAATAATCCAATTAAAAAATGGACAAAGGAGATGAATAGACATTTTTTCAAAGGAAGACATAGAAATGGCCAACAGGTTCATGAAAAAATGCTCAGCATCACTAGTCATCAGAATAATGCAAATCAAAAGCACACTGAGATCTCATCTCACCCCAGTTAGGCTAGCCATTACTCAAAAGACCAAGAATAACAAATTCTGGTGAGGATGTGGGGAAAGGGGAACTCTTCTACACCGTTGGTGGGACTGTAAACTAGCACAGCCATTTTGGGAAACGGTATGGAGGTTTCTCAAACAACTACAGATAGAGCTACCATATGACCCAGCAATCCCACGACTGGGCATATATCCAGAGGAATGGAAATCAACATGTCAAAGGGATACCTGCACTCCCATGTTCATTGCAGCTCTATTTACAATAGCCAAGGCATGGAACCAACCTAAGTGTCCACTGACAGACAACTGGATAAAGAAAATGTGGTATATATAAATATATATTGTGTGTATGTATATATATATATATATATATATATACATACACACAATGGAATACTACTCAGCCATAAAAAGAATGAAACTCTGCCATTTGCAGGAACATGGATGAGTCTGGAGAAAATTGATAAGTGAAATAAGCCAGACAAAGAAATAGAAATATTGCATGTTCTCACTCATATCTGGCTGCTAGGAAGGAAGGGCGTGGAGAGGGGAGGAGGGAAGAAGGAGGGAATGAAGGAAAGAAAGAAATAAAAGAGCACAACAATAAGCTGAACTCTCAGAATAAGAGAACAAACCTAGAGATGCTAGAGATGGTGGGGGGGGCAGTGAGGGGTTTGGGAAGTGACAGGTCGGGCAAAGGGCATAAAGAAATATCATGATTTGTAAGAATGAATGTGCTAATAATAAATTAAAATTTTAAATAAAAAAATAAATTATTCAGCCCAAACTAGGAATAATTGAGAACAACTGACTATTTAAATGAAGACAGCATAATGTGCCTACATAAGTAGCTGATGAATTTCTGGAAAAAGTCAAAAGTGGTACTAATATGTTTATTATATTCAGCATTCCACAAGGAAATTTGACTTTATTTGCCTTTTCCCTCTGAAACTTTACTACAGAATTCCAGGAAGAATTTCCTAAAAGAGAACAATATCTGGCAGCCTTTTTAGCTGACTCTCAGTAAAGCATGAGTAGGATGCAGAGAAGGTCAGATCTAAGACAAAAGAGGATGTCTTGTTATTCTGATGTTACACCTTTGAGGCAAAGGCCTAATACCTTTATGGAAAATAAAATTCAACAAAATGAATAGTTTTCTCTGCTATAGACAGTAAGATGATAAGGGTCAGGTAATTGCATCTCGTGGTGCATTGTTTCACCGCTTACTCCTTTTAATAGAAAACAACAAATGGGTCAAAGAAACACTGCCAAGTGTTTTATTTCATGTGTTACCTAGTATATTTATATCTCTCCAAAAATATAGTACCCTATAAGCAAGATAAAATGGAAATGCTTGATAAATTCAGTGGAAAAATCTAAAGAAACTTCTTTAGTATCAAAAGTACACTAAAGGATAGCAAAGAACACAAAGAATTTGGAAAAGAACTGTATAATATACAGTGATATGAGAGAAGATGAAGATTAGAAAGAAAAGGGACATTAAACAGGGTTTAGAGAACAGACCCCAATTAAATAATGAGGAAACAAGAATAAAACATTGAGGGACAACAAAAGACTATTATTTTATGCCCGGATCATGCCTAGAAACCAAATTTTTATTTATTCCATTAGACCAGCATTATTCAAGGGTGTTTCTTGAAACATGAGTTCAATTGTGTAATTATAAAATATTCCAAAATATATACTGTGTGATTATATATGTTGCCAAAAAAAGAACATTATAATCAGAAAGTTGGGATACATTGGATTAAGCAATGTTTCATGGATTTCTTTATTGCAGGACTTTTCATAGTCTTTAACATGCTAATGAATTTTTTGACTCTCCAAAAGAAACATACCAATGTTTTTAAACTTATTTGACAAAGGAAATTATATAGAGATAGATACAGATATAGATAAGATATATAGAAAGTCTGGAGACTGGGACCTTGCAATAACTTTTCATCACACAAAATGCAGACATTAACTAAAGAGAAGAAATAAGTATTTTTCCTTCAGTTCGTTCATTTAAATTCTTCCTCTTCATTTTCTAGATGAACAATTCCTATATATTATACTTATTCTATTACAGTACCTTTCCTTGAACTTGTGCATAAATAAAACCATAAAAAGTGCTAAACATATGAAAGACTATAGTTATGACCATGGCTCTAAGCACAGTGACTTGGCTTGTCATATACGACAATACTTCAAAAAGATCATGGAAATATTTGTATGATCTTTCATTTCTATATTTCTACAAAATTTGTAGTATCCTCATATATGGCTACACTTTTTGGCTTGGACCTTCAAAACTTAAAACCAAAGAAACTTGATTAAAGATGGCATACAGAGCAAGTGAGCTAATTACCTATTCACTTGAGACCTCATTTGCTGTGGATTGATTGAATTGTGTCCCCCAAATTTCAAATACTAGAAGCTTAATCCCCATTGTAACTGTTTAGGGTGGGAAATACTATTATCATCATTTAAAGGTGGGGCCTTAAAGAGGTGATTAGAATTACCTATTCACTTGAGACCTCATTTGCTGTGGATTGATTGAATTGTGTCCCCCAAATTTCATATACTAGAAGCTTAATCCCCATTGTAACTGTTTAGGGTGGGAAATACTATTATCATCATTTAAAGGTGGGGCCTTAAAGAGGTGATTAGATTGGAGGATCATGCCATAGTGAATGGATTAAAAATGGTGGTCATGGATGTGTTTCGAGGGCTTTATAAAGAGAGCAAATGAAGAGGTTAGTCTCTCTCTGCTTCCACCATCTTGCAATGTGGCACTCCTGGGTCACTGTCACCACCACCAATACCCTCACCAGATGTGTTCCCTGGACTTTGGACTTCCTAGCCTCTGAAACTGTAAGCAAATAAATTTCATTTTCTATATAAAATACCCAGTTCTGTATATTTTATTATAAGGAAGAGAAACAGACTAATAAACCATTTTAAAAATAAGTAATATAAATGTTTATTCTAAAATATCATCAAGTACAAGATATGTTCTGACTTAACAGCTATCAAAAAGTGAAGGAATTTTGTATCTAAATGTTGACGAAATACAGTATAGATAAATGCAACTACAAATAGAATAGGAGACAAGCCATATGGACAAGAGCCACATTCTAGAATATGCACAAAAAGGACTGCAGACTAGAAGAAAATCAATCTTCAAGGCAGAATTCCAACATATCTGAACTCAGAAACGTCAGGGAAGACAAAAGGATAGCAGACCAGAAAATAGAAGACACTGATGCATGACTCTTCTCCCCAAACTGATGAGCGACTTCCAGCAGAAGACATTTTCATCTGCTGGAGCAAAACAAACAAACAGAAAAACAGTTCTTCCCCAAATAGAACAAAGAATCTCTTGGGGGAAATGAGGGCAATTCTTCTGGGTGTATTAGAACCCCATTTAACAGCCCAAGAGAGCCTTGTTTTAATTTTAATAAAAGAACAGAATGAGATAAAAAAGGAACAAGTAAAAAATGAGACAGAGCTCTTTAAAATAAGTTTTTAAAACCATGTCAAAATAAAAATGTTCATAGAATTTTTAGCAGAAAAACAGAGGAATTTAAACCAAATGTAATCTCTTCTCATATTTAACCTGAGAGGAAAACTTTTAGATGTAAAGGACCAATCCAAGAATTCCAAGATCCAATTAACGGAGACCAGAGGAAGAATAGAAGAAAAGGAGAGAACAAAATTATTAAAGTAATAGAAAATAACATCTCAGAACTGTCAGGTAACAAAAGGCCTACCATGTGTCCAGCACAATAAATAAAAAAACATCAGCCCACCTAAACTCACTAGCATAAAAAGCTAGAACACTAGGAATAAAGATTAGATCCTAGAGCCATAGGCAGTCCCTGCCAATAGATGGCAGATGCACACCCAGGGACCTCAGGAGCTTTGGGCAGCCCCTGCCACTGCCTCAGAGACCACTTCTGTGTGGTAGTCCACCACAGCCATAGCTGCAGCAATGGCAGCTTGCCACCACAGCAACAGCCACCACCACTGTGCAAGTGGCCTGCAAACCACTCAAATGCATTGACACAAGAAGAGTCTCCAGTGGAGTCCAGGGAAAGAGGTTAGCAAGTATAGACCCATGACCCAATGGCCCAACCCACAGAGGAAATTATACTGCCACATGTTGTAGCACATGGTGGGGGGGAGGAATATGTGCACAGTCTACGTGACTGACTTGATCCAGGGAGAGACACCTGCAGAACCCCCTGAGAGTGCAGAAACCCAGGATACTCAAAGAGATTAAGAAATAAAAGCCCCAATTACCACCAACCCATCCCCTAACCTGGGGAAGAAAGGACCAAGAACAAACCTCTGCCTATAAGAAAGAGGAAAGAGAAACCCTGCCCAGCATCACCCATTCAAACTGAGGCGTTCCATTTTCCCCTGTGAAAAGGAATTCCAAGCAACAATATTAATGAAACTCAATGAGATGAAAGAAGACTCATTTAGACATAATGAAATGAGAAAAAATATCCAGACTATGAAGGAGGAAATTTACAAAGAGATTAATATCTTAAAAAAGAATGTGGCAGAACTCTTGGAACTGAAGGATTCATTCAATATAACTGAGCACTTAAGCAGCAGGTTAGAGCAAGAAAAAGAAAGAATTTATGATCCTGAAGATGCTCTTTTAGCAATAATCCAGGTGGAAAAAAATAAAGAAAAAGAATTTTTAAAAATGAAAAAAAATCAAAGAGAAATAGCAGACAACCTTAAGTGCAGAAACATTGGAATCATGGGTGTTCCAAAAGGAGAAGAGAAAGGAAAAGGCTTCTAAATAACACTGGAAAACTTCCAGTGTACAGGGCGAGATATGAACCTTCAGATCCAGGAGGCACAAAGATCCCCAAACAGATTAAATCCAAAAAAGTCCTCTCTGATACTCATTATAGTAAAACTGGCAAAGCTCAAAGACAAAGAGAAAATCTTAAAAATAGCAAGAGAAGAGCATCAAGTCATCTATAAGAGAGTCCCAATCAGACTAACAAGAGACTTCTCAACAGAGGCTGTATACGCCAGCAGAAAATTGGAAGATATATTCAAAATACTAAAATAAAAAACTTCTAGCCAAGAATACCATATCCAGTAAGGTCCTTCAGAAATAAGGGTGAAATCGTATATTTCCTAGAAAAACAAAAATGGTGGGAATTCCTCAAGGGAGTCCTGCATCTGGAATCCAGAAAACAATAATTATCACCCAGAATACACAAGAAAGAACAAAACTCACTGGTAGAACAAAAAATACAAATGAGAAAGCAAAAGAAACAATATCTTACTATGTCCAAAAGCCAACAAGTGCTGAAGACAGACAATAAAAGAGAAAGAAAGAAACAAAAAATATTTTAAAATCCAAATGAAAATCAATTAAATGCCAGGAGTAAGACTATACCTTTCAATAACAACCCTAAGTGTAAATGGATTAAATCCATCACTTAAAAAACACGTACCGGCTGATTGGATTAAAAAGTTAGACCCAACTATAAACTGTCTTCAAGAGATCACCTCACCTGTAAAGACACACACAGACTAATAGTGAAGGGATGGAAAAAGATATACCACACAAATGGAAACCAAAAATGAGCAGGAATGGCTATTCTTATATCAGATAAAATAGACTTTAAGCCAAAAACCATAGAAAGACAAAGAAGGCCATTATATATTGATAAAGGGATCTATACAGCAACAAAATATAACAGTCATAAATAGATAGATGATAGGTAGATAGATTGATAAATAGAGATAAGATAGAGAGATATTAGATAGATTATAGATAGATTTCCTGGTTATGATCACTGAAAGAACCTAGAAATAATGGCACACTAGTAATAATCAGCAGTCTTACTATCCTGAACTCGATTTCCAAATATCATTCTCCAGGATGCAAGGTTAATTACATGTTGCATCAGGAATAGTATAAGATGAGTCTGAAACATTTATCATAGCAGAAAATAGGAAGTCCCCCAAGAATGATGAGAAAGTATCAAAAGGATACATTGTTAAGGGGCTTCCATTAGCCAAACTTGAGCATCAAAATAATGACAGCAGTAAATTATAGTTCATGAAACAATATAAGAATTTGTACTTTACACTAATATAAATAAATATTTTTTTAATGAGGGTACAACTGACAGAGAATAGGAGGTAGGAGAAGTTGAGGAGCAGTAAAGTAAAAGGGGGGAGTGCTAATGTCTTACAAAATAAAAGCAAGAGATATTGTCTATTAAGATATCAAGGTTTAAATATGTTGTTTGGAAGTATAGAAATGAGCAGAGGCAGAATTTATATTGAATATATTAGGAGGGAGTAGAGAAAAACAAGACATAAGTCATCAAGTATTAATCAGAAAGTTAATAGGGAAGAAATAGTGAGATAATCAAAATATTTAGAAGTATGTACATTCCTTAAGACCAAAACTTTCCTAGAGAGAAAAATTAGAGAAATGCAAATGTAGTATCTCTAAAAAAAATTACTGATAGTGAGGAGTGACAGGTTTGGGGACTACTGCATCTTATAAACCTTACTATACAATTTAATTTGCAAGCTTCTACACTAATCATTTTGATATAAAGCTTTTTAAAATTTGGGTACATATGCATATACCCAAACTCTTGCTTCCTTCACAAAGTCACTATTGTTTAGCATCTCTAAAAGCTCTTAGTCTTTTTGTGGTTATTTTTCCATCTAACAAATGGTTGACATGTGAGTGTCATAAATTTACGACATTCTTTTAAAAAACTATACAGCTCATTCTTGCCTTAATTTATCTCAATCAAACTTCAAGTATTGCTACCAAGCTATCATGTACTGGGATTTGATAATTTTAAAAAAATAATTTAGTCAAATTCCATTTTCATCTGTACTGTTCCAGTTAGAACTGTATAAAACTTTTCAGTTTTTTTGAATAGTCAGCTACTATCTCCCTGATAATTTCAGCAACTTGGAAAAAATCATTCTATATTTTGATTTTTAAGACTATTACTTTGTGTGATTATTTTTTGCTTCCTTATTTTATCTGTTAAATTAATGTAAGTAAAATTGGCTTTTTGTAGATGTACATTTTTGTAAGTATTAACACATGAACAGATTAGTATAAATACCATCATAATCGGGATCCAGAATAGTTTCTTCTCTTTTAAAAACCTGCTTATGCTATGTTGTGTTCATCCCCCTCCACTCCTCATTCCTGACAACTGCAGTTATGTTCTCCATTACCATAAGTTTGCTTTTAAAGAATGTTATATAAATGGATTCATATGCCCTTGAGATTCATTCAGATTGTTGCGGTATCAATAATTCACTCCTTTGTGTTGCTAAGTAATATTCCACTGAATGGATATACATGATTTGTTTTCACATTCACCCACTGATAAAACATTTGGATTTTTTCCAGTTTGAGGCCAATATGAGTACAGTTACTATAAACATTCATGGACAGGTTTTGTGGGAACATAAGTTTTCACTTTTCTAGGAAAAATACCTAAGAGTGTGATAGCTGGGTCATATAATAAGGGTATATTTAGCTTTATAACAAACTGCTAAACTGTTCTTCAAAGTGGCTGTACCGTTTTACATTGCTATCAATGATGTATGAGAGTTCCAGTTGCTCAACTTCCTTAATGATGTATGAGAGTTCCAGTCAGCTCCAGATACTGTCAGTACTTTTTCTTTTAGTTATTCTAATAAATGTGTACTGGTATCTTTCACTATTAAGTATGATGTTTGCTTGTAGATGCCCTTTATCATGTTGAAGAACTTTCCTTCAATTCCCAATTTGCTGAGAGCTTTTATTTTGTGTGAATACCAAATATTGAAAAACGCTTTTTGTTTTTGCATTAATTGACATGATCACGTGATTTCTCTTCCTTTTTTGGATGGATTTCATTGATTGATTGTCAAATACTAAGCCAATGTTGCATTCATGAGATAAATACTACTTTGTCATGTCATACTATCCTTTTATACATTGCTGGATTTGATATGTCAATATTTGATGATTTTGCATCTATGTTCATGAGAGATATTGATCTGTAGTTTCTGTGTATTGTCCTTCTGGCTTTCTCATCACAGTAATGCTCATCTCATAAAATAACACGTGACGTGTTTCCTGCCCTTCAAGAGACAATGTAGACTTGGACTTATTCCTTTTTTACATGTGTGCTAAAATTTAGCAATAAAATCGTCCAGTCCTGGAGATTTCTTTTTCACATCTTATTCCTAATTATTTTGGGTCTATATTGAACTTATTCTGCTTTCTTAAGATGGAAGCTCTCTTTATTGCTTTGACAACTTTTTTGTTTCCCAATATAAGCATTTAAAAATGCTATAAATCTCCCTTTGAGCACTGATTTAATGCATTCTACACATTTTGACATGTTATATTTCCATTTGTCTTGAGTTCAAAATATTTACAAATTTCTGTTAAGACTCTCTTTGACACATGGATTATATAGAAATGTGTTGTTTAATTTCCAAGTGTTTGGAGATTTTGTTGTTATTTTTCTGCTATTGATTTCTAGTGTAATTCCATTATGTTGAAAAAAACATACTTTGTACAATTTTAATTGTTTTAAATTTGTTAAGATTTGTTTTATGACCCAGATATGCATATCTTTATGAATGTTGTATATGTACTTTAAGAGAATGCATATTCTTCTGTTGTTTTAGGAAGTGCTTTGTTGTTTGGGGAAGTGCTCTGTTTTATGTCAATTAGATACAATTGGTTTATGATGAAAATTCCTGCTGATTTTCCATTAGTAAAATTCTGTAACAGAACATTTATAAGTGTGGATTTGTCTATCTCTACTTTCAATTCTGTCTATTTTGATTATGTCTTTTGAAGCATTGTTGTATCATAATACACTTTTAGGATGGTCATGTCGTCTCAGTTAATTTACCCTTTTATCATAACGTAATGTCCCTCTTTATTTTATGTAATTTTCTTTGCCCCAAAGTCTACATTTTTATGATATTATTATAGCAATTCCTGCTTTCTTTCTTTTGATTAGTGTTTTCATGGTGTATCTTTTGTGTATGTCATGCTATTTTTTTCATACAAATATCATTATACTTAACATGACTTTTTTGTAGACAAAATATACTTCTGTCATGTTTTTAATCCATTCTGAAAATCTGTCTTTTAATTAATGTGATTAGATCTTTTACACTTATTTTAATTATTGATATGTTTAGATTTGGGTTCTACCATTATAGTAGTTGTTTTCTGTTTTTCATCTGTTTTTTAAATTTTTTTTGTCCTTTCTCATCTTTTTTATTATTTGAATTTGTTTTTAGTATTATATTGCAATTAGTGTTTTGAAGTCTGCCTTTTTGTATATTTTGGTTTTTAGACATGACAATACATATTTAACTTTTAACTGTTTACTTAGAATCAGTATTTTGCCAACTGAAGTGAAATGTAGATACCAGATCGGTCCACTTATTTCTGGGCTGTATAATTTCAGGTGAGAAATCTGTAGTCATTTGAATCTCCTGTTTAAAAAAATAAACATTTTTCTCTGGCAGCTTTTAAGATATTTTTTTCCTTTATTATTAGTGTTTGCAATTTGGTTACAATGTTTCTGGATTTGGGTTTCTTTGGTTTTATCTTGTTATGAGCTTACTGAGCCTCTTTAATTTCTAGGTTTATGTCTTTCACCATATTTGGGAAATTTTCAACTATTATTTCCTCAGATATTTTTACTTTGTACTACACTGTTTTCCTCACTTTTAGAAAGTCCTATGGTATGAGTATTAGACCCATTGATATTGTCCAACAGGTTCCTCAGGCTCTGTTATTTTTCCTCCTTTTTCTCTCTTCATCTGATTGTATAACTTCTTATAATTTATCCTCAAGTTCACTGACTCTTTCCTCTTTTGTTTCCAATCTACTATTAAGCCCATCTAGTGGTTTTGTTTGTTTGCTTATATTGAGTTTACTTTTTATTTGCTTATTTGGGGGGGGGTGAAAGTTATAATTTTAGTTACAAAATTGTTATTTGATACTTCTTTATATCTTCTAGTTCTTTACTTAAACTTCTTTACATTTGTTTCAAGAGTGTTCACCCTGACTTTGAGCATTTTTGCAATAGCTGCTTTATCATCTTTGACTGTTTCTGTATTTCTAACATATTTGTCATCTCAGTGTTAGTATCTATTCTTTGTCCATATACATGTGAGTTGAGGTTTTCCTGAGTTCATGCTTATATGTATTATATTGGAGACATTTGGATACTATCTAATAAGACTGGGTTTTGTTTAAATCTCATGGAAAATGTTGATATTTTGCTTTAGCAGGAAATCAGCTCACTTGGGTTTGGGGCCCACATTTTGACCAGCCTCCTATGGTCAGTAGTTTCAATGTATATTTCAGTTTGTATTGCCTTTGCAGTATATTCACATCTGCCTTGTGTTTTTGTCAACCAGTGGTCAGTCTAGGACCTGGGAAGTTATCCATATCTTAGTTCATTCTCAAAGTATGTGGGATACTGTTTAGGATTAGATTCATGCATGTGCAGCTCAAATGTTATTTAAGGAGCTAATAAACAATTTCATGGGATTTCTTTCATTAAGTTTCTATGTCTCTATAATCTCCCTGTTAATTTCTGATTTGGGGGGGCTCCCTTTCCAGTTCTGCCAAAAGCAGGAGTTTTAGCTACCCCATCCCAGCATACACTTCCCATGATTACACCTGCATCCAAGGCCAGCAAAAGGAGGGCAGAAAAATAAAGAAAAAAAAAACCATTACATGTTCTGATCCCTCAAACTTTGAAGTGCTTGTGGGGCCCTGATGCCATCACTGTTGCTACCAGAAGATCTCTTTCCTGCTCCTGCAGCTACAAATAGAAGGCTTTACCCCAAGTTCCCTATCTCAGTGATGATGCTTACCTCCATGTTTAAGGTAAGGGTATATGGCTAGAATATATGCTAGGGGGGAAAATGTCAAAATCACTGTCAGTTTAGTAATTCTTCAAATTCTAGGGATAGTCCTCAAAAATTGTTCTATTATTCTGTTGAGGTTATATAGCTGCCTTCAGTGAGAGTGACAGGTTGGAGTGTGCTTACTCCATTTACCAAGAACTAGAACAGTTAAGTTTTTATTTTTTAAGTTAAGCTTATAAACATCATTGGTTTTTTTTTTGTTTGTTTGTTTTTTGTTTTTGTCTTTTTCGTGACTGTTAAGGGGATCGCAACCCTTGGTGTGGTGTCGTCCGCACCGCGCTCAGCCAGCGAGTGCACCGGCCATTCCCATTGTTCCTTTTAAATTAGTTAATATCAAAAATTTACCTGGAGAAATATTTTTTAAATGAACAAAGGAACAAAGAAAGGAAAGAAAGGAAAGGAATAACCAAAAAGAACATAGGAGTAATAGAAAGATGGATGCTAATCTTAAATACCTGACTGGAGAGAAATAAAGACAACTTCTTTAAAATATGACAAACTGTTTCCTTTGTCTTGGAAAGACATCACTGTAGGGAAGTTATACTCCTCATCATGAAGTTTTTGCCACAAGTGGAGAAGAAGTTACACTCCTAAACTCACATGTAGAAGTTATAGTTCTCAACACATAGTTCTTGCCACCGAGTAGAACAGAAACACCATGTTATTTTTTTAAAAAGGCTAAAATTTAATGAAATATTTATCCTGAAACTCCTGGGGGTTGGGCACTTTGCATGCACAATTTTAAATTGTCTCCTCTTATTTTTCTGATCAACTTCAGTAGGCTGAGAGCACAAGAGTTTTATCTTTAAAAGTTTCAACCTGAGTATGAACCTAAGAAGCTATCAAAAGTTTCTAGGTGTTTATATATTTATATATCATCCTATAATTTTATATAAATTACATAAAGATTAGAAATCCCTATTCAATATGAATTATTTTAATATTAAAAATATATTTAAGTGGTAAATCGATTAAAGCACCATTCATGTCTATGGAACTATTCTGAGTAAATGACTCAGTTTGCAAATTCAAACTTATCTTTTGTCTGTGCACATTGTTTCTGTTCTATTGTGTCTTTCTTAAAAGAGCAAGCTAGAATAAAGTCCACAGTACTCCAGAGTTAGGCACCGAATAAGGATAAAGTAAAATTTTCATTTTGTATGTAATCTTTAATTGTTGTGGAGAGGAGAGATTTTAAGAGATGGTGTTAACATAGAAACACAGAAATGTGTAAATCTTGTCTTGGCTTAGAGTATTAGTCCATTTCTGATGCTTATAACGGAATACCTGGAACTGGCTAACCTGTAAAGGAACAATATTTATTGCTTACAGTTCAGAGGCTGGGAAGTCCGAAGTCCAGGGAACACATCTAATAAGGACCTTGGTGGTGCTGACTCTACATAGCAATGCAGTGTATCTCCTAACAAATGGCTGACCATAAGAAAGACTAAGCTCCTCATTAGTTCTCCTTATAAAGCAATCAGAACCATACCCATTACTCCATGAATAGATCAATTCATCCACAGGGGTACAATCCTCACAATTTAATCACCTCTTAAAGGCCCCACCTTCAATTACCATAATAGGATTTCCCACCCTCTTAACACTGTTACAGTGGGGGTTAATTTTCTAATACATGAAACTTTGGAGGACACAATTCAATTGATAGCACCTTGCCATCTCTCATCTCCACAAAGTCCCCTTGGAAATACATGTATAAATAAAAATGGCAGAGTGAGGCAAATTAACCTTCATTATTAACTATAGACTTTGGTCCCAATGCCTAAGCAGAATCAGAACTCTCATCAGCTGGCTGAGCTGGATCAATAGAAAACTACTTTTTCCTAATTAGAAGCAGAATAGAGGCATAAACAAAGCACACTGAGTAGCCTAATGTTTCTTCTAAGCCTACACCAAAATCTCAGATTTTACCACTGATTATAACCTGGGTTGGTTCAGAGCCCAGCCATCTTTTCAGAAAGGAAAGGTGAGAATATTTGCCCCAAGATTAAGCCACCTGCCCAGGCATTTCTAGGCCAGACAAAAGCCTGAGAGCTGTCTGCCTTGTGGAAAGAGAAGAAGGTTTTCATAGAAAAGAAATTAAAACCACCTACAAAATGGGAGGGAGAAGTAAAATGCAAGGGACACAAGCAAGGATGACCTTAGATCTGACTCTATAACCCCCTCCTTAGAATTAGTTCTGAATTCTTGAAACTGACTAATCCTTTGGGAGAGGAAAAGATTGATATAAAAACAACGAAGTGTACATTCTTCCTCTAGTGGGCCAGACTATTCTCCATGAATTGGCCCAGCATCCTTTTACCTTTTTTAAACACAGACAGCTTATTTCTCATCTTTTAGAGAAATGTCAATATAGCAATTCTCAGATTCCTATCCTTAATTATAAGTGAATGCCCAAACTTCATCATTAAAAGTAGAGATTTTGTAGTTTTAAATGATATATATGCCCTTGTGCTTGTCCACGGTGAAATTAACCAATCACTTTTCTGCCAACATACACAGCTGAGAAAGATCTTTCACCCATTTGTCTTTATAACTTTGCATTTTGCCACTGTATAAGTTTCCTATTGCTGCTGTAATAAATTACCACAAACATCATGGCTAAAACATTGCAAATTTATTATCTGAGAGCTCTGGAGGTCAGAAGTTCAAAACCAATCTTTCTGGACTAAAATCAGCATCAGCAGGACGGGTTGGTTTTTTCTGCAGCCTCCAGGGGACAACCCATTTCCTTGCTTTTGTTAGCTTTAAGAGGATGCCTGCATTCTTTGACTCACAGGCCGTACCTCCATCTTCAAAGTGCAACACTCCAGCTTCTGCTTTCACAGTAGCATCTTCTCTGCTCTCCTACCTTTCTCTTACAAGGACCCTTGGATTACATTGGATCCCACCTAAATATTCCAAGATAGCCTCCTCATCTCAAGATCCTTAATTTAATTATCCTTCCTTTGCCATATAATGTAACTGTATAAGTCCGTTTTGTGTTGCTATAACAGAAATACCTGAGATTGGGTAATTTATAAAGAACAGAGATTTATTTGGCTTATGATTCTGGGACAGCTGCATCTGGCATGGACCTCAGGCTGCTTCAATTCTTATAAAGAACAGAGATTTATTTGGCTTATGATTCTGGGACAGCTGCATCTGGCATGGACCTCAGGCTGCTTCAATTCATGGGGGAAAGCAGCAGGCAGCCGGTAGGTACGAGCAGATTACATCGTGAGTGGAAGCAAGAGAGAGAGAGAAAGAGAGGAGATGCCAGGGTCTTTTAAACAACCAGCTCTCATGGGAACTAATAGAGCAAGATCTCGCTCACTACCCCTCCTCCCCCAGGGAGAGCATTAATCTATTCATGAGGGATCCAACCCCATGACTCAAACAGTCTCCAGCACTGCCACATTGGGGATCAGATTTCCACATGAGTTTTGGCAGGAAAAACACATCCAAACTCTATCAGTAATGTATTCACAGGTTCAAGTTATTTGGATGTAGACAGCTTTGGGAGACTATCATTCAGCCACTTAAAGTTTCTTATCATCAGCATATTTGGAGACCTTTAATGTGTGTACCCTTTACCAGATAAATTCTCAAAAGTTAAATAAGATTGATTCTAGTTGTATGGGTCAGTCACCTCACAAAGAGTAACTGAAGAGAGTTTAATAGGACATTTTTAAAAATTATTATTTACAAATATGGGAGCAAGGTTGTTTACAAATTATTTACAAATATGTGAGCAAGGCTGAGGGAAACCCATAAAGAAAAGAGAAACAGTCCTAGAGTACTAATAGTCTAAAGTCCTGAACCTGAATGGTCCAGAGGAAGAAGTGGTTATTGGTACCCCAAAATAACCACTGTTTTAACAAAATTTCTCTCGCTACATGATATTGTAGAGAGGACTATATCCATTGCTGCCTATCGGTCAGGCAAGAAGGGAACTAGGGCAATAAATATTTCCCTGACTCCTTTTATGGCCATACAATGGCTGAACCCAACCAGAAGTCAGAGAGCAAGAGAGCTTGACTGATGCAACCCATCGAATTTATCCTCCTGGGGCACAAAGAAGGGTAGAGAATGGTGAAGAGTGGGACATGGAGGGACAAACAGAGAATAGCCAGTAAGGTTTTCATGTTTGCCATCCACAATCCACTCTTATCCTTTGTCTAAATGAGAAACACATGTTATTAACATAGGGGACACAAAAAGTCCCATCTATTGCCATATTATCACAGGATTATGTCAATTCAGCCAAAAGCAAAAGCCCAATAAAAACCTAAAATATAAGATATAATGCAGTGGAGTGAGAAAGTTGGGGACAAATACTTAACATAAAGTATAGCTGTTGCTGCAGCCTTGTGGCAAAGTTGATAAGCAAAGCATACTCCAGTGGTGCAATCAGTTAGCATGCAGTACTTATACAGCAAAGTTGATGAGCACAGCTTCCTCCATTTGCCACCATCATTTCTTTACCATCTGCCAGCACCTGGGCTGCTCCAGAATTTTCCTGATGGAGAATTCCTTCCCATGAGATGTATGTTGTTAGTATTACTTTCTTTAATGGATTGACACAATATCCCATTGACCATTATTACTGGATATAGGAGGGTTATGAGGCATCCCAATGAATCATCTCAGTTGTAGACATGATGCTCTTTTCCCCCTGATGCAGCAGCAACCTAATTTTCCCTGAGCAACCAGAATCAATCCTCCCTGACAGTACAGTGACCACAGTGTTTGCTAAAATTCCAGTGAGAAATATCAGCTTCTAAATTAATGAAACCATGACTCTGGTCCCTGATAGAAGCATTCCATTCATGAGGATTAAGACTTCTTGAGTCAGCAAGCCCAAGTTCATGGAGCATTAACAAAACTTTCTTAAGTGGCTTTATTAGTGAAAGGTCACTCCTACTTCTACTCCTTGGTTCCTGGAAACATGCATTTTGGCTATGGGATAAACAGCACTATATATTGGTTGCAATTTTGAAGCATATACCACATCTTATGAGATAGCACTCCCACCTCACAGAGTGAAGAAAATACAGAGGCAGATTCACACTGCATCCTTATGTCAGTATGACAGGTTACTTCCTCAAGGGGTCTGCTCATGTGCCCTCAATCAAGGGACTCTGCATCTGTGAGTCTGTGAGCTGGATTAGGTCTAGGAATTGAATATGAAGCCATAAATGTTCACCTTGTGAACTCAAGTCAAATTTCTGCCCACCAGACAGACTTTTTCCACACATGAGAAGCAACGCCTTAATAAACTACACATCCATTTTCATCCCTAGGGATTCCATGATTGATGAGTCATTGCCACAGTCCCTGTGGGTCAAACACTCTGATTACCATTCTATCCTCACAGCTTGTTAAGATAATTGCACTCGTCTTGTCTCTGCTGGTTAAGCCGCGACATGTGTCCTCTACTACTCTGTGATCCCATTATTCCACTAAAATCCAGGTGTCCAATGCCAGTGCATTATCTCCTACTATTATATCCAGCCTGCAGAGAAAGGCCACTACAGATGCCAGTGGTGAAGGGAGTTCCTTCTTGGGTGCATGTTCAGTGGCTGGCTGACTAGACCGTATATTACAGATTCATCCCAACACTCACACCACCCTGAGCCTTGAGACTCCTTGCACTACAATATTTTAGGGAGGCCCCAGTACTTCTTCCTCATGGACCCTAGACTACCATTGAGTCTAATCTTCAATTCACCATATTTACATCATTATCAAATGGCTGACCCAACATATTAAATCCCCAAACCCAAGGAAAGGCAATTATATAGATAAATTTGGTCCAATCTGATCATATTTTTCCTCCTTGGCTTAAGACATGTAGAAGCTACTCACATATGCTACCCAGACTCCTACTGATACAACATGGTATGACCCTGGAACTCTTTGATATACAGTCTATTTCCTTCCTAACTTGGCATTGTACTTCTCTGTCCATTCTCTCCTGTGTACTCCATTCTACTATTGAATGACTGCATGACCTAGAGCAAGTCATTCGACATATATATGAGTTTCATCTTTAAAATGATGGTAACAAAACCTACATCATAGGGTTGGCGTATGGAATAAATAGGCAATATAAGTAGAAAGCTACTAGCACAGAGCCTAGGACATAAGAATCACATAACACTTGTAGCTTTACCCCACTTAAGGATCAACCTTGAATCATATCCCCAGATACAAGTTAAAAGAAAAAATCAACAAAAAATTCAACCACTGTAAGTTGCAAAGATTCCTTTATACTTAGGGCTAAGGAAGTCTTAAATATTAAGAAATAATTTGAGTTTCATTTAGACTAAGCTCACACATAGTAGGTACTCTAAAATATTATTTGTAGAATTAAATTCAAATCCAAACTTTGCATCTGTGTAACTGTCCTTGGAGTTTATTCTCCTTCAAGCATCTATGTTTGAAGAAAAAAAATCCATAGGATTTCCAGATTTACCAGTAAAACACGAGTGCATCATAAATTGATATTTTAATTACTCATGAATGAGATTGATGCTGAGCCTTGAGTATACTTAACAGGTTTTGTTTTTCATGAAAGCCTTCATTTCCGTTGACATTGGCAATCAGATTATGAATCTTAGCTCCAGTGCGGTGATTATGTGAAACTCAGCTTGGGAGGGTAAAAGTGTTCAGTAGAGAGCAGTTGCCCTTGTTCAAAAGGAAAAAGCACAGAAAGGATAAATGATTACTTATCAAACTCATCCTTCTGGGAAATGACGAAGTTCTTATAGAGGCATAGAAATAAAACTATCATTAGAAACCTAAATTCTACTTTGTATGGCAAAAGTAAATGGAAGGATAGTCAAAGTACACCATAGAATATTTATTCACTAACATTTTATTCTCCTGTTGCCTAGAAAGAAAGTGTAAACATACTGCCTCTCCACATGTTTTAATTTATACTAATATTTTTACCAATTAAATTGTTGGGAAACACCCTTTTAAAAGCTGATGCACTTAGGACTAGCTTGCCATCCACTTGTGATGTCAATGCTAACTGCTTTAAGAACTTACAGTTTGGAAAAATGACCATATGTATGTATTGCAGAGGCAATATCCATTCCTTTGGGAAGCAACTTTCTTAATAGCAAAAAGGTGCAATGCGCAAACACATAGTTTAGAGTCATCTATTAGAAATTCATTCATTCTAAATACTTCCCCAATGTGTAAAACTGAGATACAAAATAACCATTCCATGACGTGCCTCAAAAATGTACCAGATGTATTTCTCCATTCTTGTGGGAACCTGTGGATTAACCTTCCCACATGAGCTGTCCCTATGCAGGAAGATCATTTCCTCCTACTTTTCCCATGAACTCTGTTGCCATTTGCAGGACATTATGGGAAATTTGCCACAGTATGTGGGACACTTTGGTCTCTCACTGGAATTTTGCAATCATGCACTGCCATGAGTTGAAGCAGGGATCGAGATATTTGTTTCATACGGTGAGATCTAACATGACACAACACTTCATGAGGGGACCATGAGTTTGCCTCACTTCCAAAGTCTTTAGAACTGACAATACAGTCCATTCATGTAGTCACACTGCAGAATAGGAAGGCATAACCATTTGCTACAGATATCCCTGCAGATTTAACAGTGCTGGAGATTACAGCACCATATCTCAGCACTGCCAGGGAAGGAAAGGAACTGGAGAACCCATCCAGAAATGGGTTCTCCTCCTAAGGGAGATTTAAACTCTTCCATTCTGTTAGTTCTGAACACTACAGAAGTTTGAGCTACTGCATATCATCATTCTTGCATTTTATTCCCCTGGTAGGCCTGGTACAACCAGAAGCAGGGAAATCATTACTTTTAAACAAGAACCTGAATTGTTTATATATAACCCAGGTTTATATTTAGTCAAGAGAGAAAACTATTTTTAAATCAATTTTCTCTTGAAAAGCAATGATTTAATTTAAAGGGGAAATGTTTTATGAACTTTAAAACCTCAATTTCCTAAAACTCAAAATTTGAAAGTAAAAAAAGCTTTATAGCAGTTTTAAGAAACATTCATCATTCATGTCAGGTGTTTCTATAATTGTTTTTTGTTTGTTGCAAAATATATCAATAAAAAATACATCAAAATGTAAGAAAGTCTGTTGGGTATATCTAAAAGGAAGTGCCCAATAAAAGTAGTTAATTTGACCAATCCCCAAGTCATTATCCTGGGCTTATATTTTGACTGCTATATTAACACTGTGAGTCACCAAGACATATAGGTTATGTCCCTATTACAAAAATGACCAGAAAGATTCCTAAATGAAATAGTTAATTACACTGAAATATAGTTGATAAAATCATGAATTGGGATTGGCTATTAATAAGGAAGAAAAAATTCAGTCTGCACATGATGAGTTCACTGGCAATCCTAGGGATATGTCTATTACCAGAGATGACCAAAATCTTAAAAAAGTAAATTATCACAGTGGCTTTCACTATGGGAATCTTCTTAAGGAGAGAAAAAAAAAATAATAATCAAATTTCAGCCCTGACTTTTTTTTAAGTCTCAATAGTAAAGAAACAAAACCATATATCTTGAAAGCAGTTCCAAACTTCTCTGGACAGTTGTGTTAAAGTTATTTCTCTTTTCTCACCTCTCCCTCAGCAACCAACCCAGCCTAGTCTGTCTTTTGCAGCTACCTGTTCCCCAGATACACACACAAACATACACACTAGGTCAAAGCAGCTTCCACTGAGGTTACCAATGATAAAAATCAAACTAAATCTAATAGACATATTTTCAGTCCTCATCTTACTTACCTCTAAAGAAACATAGGCGGTTCTCTACTACCTTCTTCTTGAAACACTCGCTTCCCTTGGTTTACATAACATGTCACTTTCCTGGTTCCCCTTCTACTCTGGCCACTCTACTTTGCAGACCCATTCTCTTCTCCCCAGGTGTTAGTGTTGGTGTTAAGTCACCTTCTCTTTTCACTACATACTCTCTGTTTTTGAAGCTCTTTCAATTTCTACAGAGATAAATCACAAATTTAACTCTTCAGTCCATTTAGGTTCATAAACTGCTTTGACATGTTCACTTGGCTGTCTTACAGAATTTCATATTTTAGATATTCAGAACTGATCTCAAAGTAGTTCTCGATTCTAAACTTGGTTTTCTCCCAGTGTTTCCTAATGGTACATCGAGGCAGTTGTACAAGCCAGAAACCGAGGAGTCATCCATCTATAGCCGTTCTGTTCACCAATTCTTCCTGTATAGAACCAATCCATCCCGAACTCCTACTCTATCAGATTTCCCCCTATTTTTTTTTTTTACTTAATTTATCCACTTTAGTCTATGAGGGTCTTCAAAAAGTTCATGGGAAAATTTGTATTCCATTCTTCCACAGACTTTTCAAAGTATCCTCATATCTCTGGTGCCACTACCCTCATTTAACCTACCATTATATCTCACCTGGACCATTAAGATACCCTCATAATTGAGCTTTCCAATCCTACTGTTGCCTCCTCCAAATGAAAGCCACACTAATGCCAGAGTAACATAAGTAAAAAAATAAATTTGCTTCTATCACGAAGGGCATAAACCACTTCAGTAGTTTCTAACCACTCTTAGATAAGGACCAAGGCTCTTAATGGCTTCTCCTCTACACACATTCTTAGCACATCTCTTTCATGCTGCCTCCCGTACTGACATTTTCTGGCATATCTAACTTTTTTCTCAGTTTCTTGAACATGCCATGTTCTCTCCTGCCTCACATGATGAACACTCTTTTCCTCCTCCCTTGGTCAGTTCTTCCTGTAGATCTCACCTCCAATCTCACTTCTTCAGAGAAGCCTTCTATGAATTCTCTGACTAAGCAAAATTCCCCATAACATGATCTCATAACATCCCTGTGCCTCTAATTTGTGATACTTATCAAAGTTATAATATGAAAGTTATCTGTGTGGTCATCAGATTTACGTCCATAAGCAATAAGTTCCACAATGGCAGTAGAGGGTCTGTTTTACTCACTGTGGTGTTCTCTGCTTCAGCAGATTGTAGATACTAAATCAATAATAGCAGAATGAACACATGAATGAAAAGTCTTGCTAAGTGAAATAGCTACTCACCAAAAATATTAATCAGCCAAGAACGACAATTTAAGTGATGATAGAAGCTGACGTTCATAAACAGCGAGGCTAATGATGTTGATAATATTTAAAATGAAGATAGGGACAATGATAATGCTGATTATAATGGTGATGTTAGCTAATGCTCAGTGAGCTTCATCTGACACATGGACAAAGTGCCAGTGTCATCCTCATCATAGCCCTTAAAGTAAATATTCCTGTCCTCTTCCTATGAGGAAGTTGAAATTCAGAGAGATGGTGGTGATTTGTGCAATTACTATCATTAAAGTATGATGACCATCTCAAAAATGTACAATAAAAAAGTACATTTTTATTACTTTTATCTATAAGGTAGAAGAGTATTTTTTAACTCTTCATTCAATCTGATAATGCCAAACTTAATATATTTGGTTTCCTAGGAAGACATGGCTGACTTTTAACAATGAACTTATTAACAAACACTTCCAATAAATTTAAGTGCATTGTCGCTCATCACCAGTAAGGGGAAGTTGTCGTTTGGTATTGCAAAAGTATGAATTTAGAATGTAATGTGTCTAAAAAGCTAAAGTACAAAATTGACTTGATTAACAAACACTTCCAATAAATTTAAGTGCATTGTCGCTCATCACCAGTAAGGGGAAGTTGTAGTTTGGTATTGCAAAAGTATGAATTTAGAATGTAATGTGTCTAAAAAGCTAAAGTACAAAATTGACTTGATTTTTTTTTTTTTTTTTCTTGCTACAGTGTTCTCTCTAAAAATCTAACTAACTTCTTGCTCAGGTTAAATTTTTTTTTAAAAAGGAGGTTTAAATTTTTACAACTAAAAGAGGAATTCTATTCCTGGTATAGAAGGTAGGACTATACAAACTTGAATAATAGACCTAGAAAGAAAAAGTGAATATATCGTGACTCTATTTTACATGTCTTTCATAAATGGGTTCATATTTGTTATTCCAAAACAAACAGTAAAAACATAACTTCAAAACACACTGTAACAGCATAGAATGTACCAACGAAATAAGCAACCACAAATAGTTACTTATTCCTTGTACACTCACCTTCATAGACATCTGATCACTTTCTATAGTATAGCAACCATATAGTAAAGCTAGTACGTGCTAATAAATTGAAGCTATGACTTTTCTACATAAAATATATTCTAGTGGTTGCTAAACTCTTTAAGTGGCAGAAAAAGTTTCTCCAACTCTGGCCAACAGTCCATGATAATATTGAGTTATTTTTCCAAGATATTAGGCTCAACTTTCCTTCATCCTCCCAGAATTTGTTGTATATAAATTATCTTATATGAACATTTTGTCACCTAAATTTTTAGAATATATTATTTACAATATAAACTATTTGGATAAACCTGTGAAAATGACAGCCGATCCTGTTTTAAGAAACGTGTCACTCCGTCTCACAAGAAGTCATGCAATGCCGAGGCCTAATGATGGTTTTACAACTGTTTTCCAGCATATTTTTACATTGCATGCATTTTCACTTCCAGACATGAATCCAGTACTTCACAAGACAGAAAATTAATAATTCAGCTGAACATGTTTAACCAGGTAATGCAATCCCATGCTAACTCACCAGATGAATGAGCTTTATTTTATTTTCTAGACAGAGACTTTAAGTCATCTGATAGTATGACCAAGGCAACGGAGATTGTAATGTGCCAAAAAGTACAATAGGCATACACCTCAAAAGTGCTTTTTTCCTGTGTTTGCACTAAACAGGAGAGATGGAAGAGTTTGGGGGGGACAAGCTGACACTCCACACACAACTTGTTCCATTGTATCTCATTATTGCAGCACATATGGCTCTTACCATACTGATCTGAGTTCCCTCCAACATGTAGGAATAAGCTGAAAAAGTGAGGAATTAAGTGTTCTTTGGAGATATTCTTTAAGAATATTATTTAAAAGTTGTTAATTTCCTTTTACAACAGTTTTTTTTTAATGGAAGAAATTCCTCATAGAAGTGTGAAGGAGATAGCATGATAGACTGTAAAAGTGCTAAAGATGTGCAAATACTTATGTGTGGACTTTTTGAAATGCACATTATGTAAATACTCATCAAGGACTTTGAAACACATTATTGATACAACTGACTATACTTATTTTACTTTGGACTTTTAGAATCTGCCTTTAAAATACAAACTGCAGGGCCGGCCCGGTGGCGCACTGGATAGTGCGCCGCTTGGGAAGCGCGGCGGCGCTCCCACCCGAGGGTTCGGATCCCACGTACAGACTGGTTCCCGCTCACTGGCTGAGCGAGGCGCGGGAGCAACGCCGAGGCTTGCAATCCCGTTGCCGGTCCCCGGTCCGGTACGGGGGCAACACTGAGGGTTGCGATCCGTTGCCGGACACGGAAAAAAGACAAAAAAAAAAAAAAAAAAAAAAAAAAAAATACAAACTGCATATTTTAAGTAATGCTGTTTGTCTAGTAGATTA
>NW_007726215.1:832491-839044 GCF_000696425.1 Galeopterus variegatus | reverse complement strand
ACCCGTTGGCGGGCCCGGAAAAAAAAAAAAAAAAAAAAAAAAAAAAAAAAAAAAAAATACAAACTGCATATTTTAAGTAATGCTGTTTGTCTAGTAGATTATGATTCCACCAAGACTATTATAGTTTGTGTATAAATATTTAGAACATATTTTGACATTCCAAGGCACAACAAAACCTTTACAAAAAGCTCTTCTGCAGAGCAGACATAAATCAAAGTGCAATTTAAAAATCAGATGTACCTTTAGTTACTCACCATCATTTACATATTAGATATTCCCTAATTTCTCATTATATCAGGTCACTAGGCAGCTCTTTCATCAATAGCATCAATGGTTTGGGACTCTTTTTTCCCCAGAAAGTTTCTAAAGAGCATGTTCCCTTACAGGCCACAAGTTAGCTTTCAACTGTCTTCTGGGATAGTTTTAAGCTTAAAGAACAAGTTTTGACCAAGTTTAACTAGTTCCAAAACCTTGAAATGCAAAAACCACAACTCATCAAAAGAAAAATGCATTTTCACTAATTTATTTAGAAAATGAAAAAGATATGATTTTATTCACCTAGAATAATTTAAGTAGATGCCTAACCCTTATTTAGCATGTACATGAACTACTTAATTTTTTCTTTGATGTATTTTAATAAAATAAATTATAATTTTAAAATAAAGGTATTTCATAGTAAAAACCTCTCTCTTTTGTATTTCACACAACTACATAACAGATATGGTGTAACAGTTCAAATATAAAAATATTTTAGAGTTCTAAGTCTAGAGTAACAAATTTAAATATTTTATTTATCATTCATTTATGTATCTCTCCTGTATTCTATATATTTGTCTAATGTGCATAGGAATTTTCAGGAAACTTAAACATAATGCAATAAGTACTCAATGATAAGGAGTATATTAGGAGCAAGGTTAACCCCAGATATAAATAACCTTGGAACTGTTTGGTGGGAAAGTAAAATAGTTAGGAATGGGTTATTTAAGCCTATTCCTAATCTGAAGATGTTTCTAGTTGTATACTTCATGTATCTCCAAATGAAAGTAACATAGAGTAATAAAGAATAAGTTCAAAGCTGATTCTGAAGTGCTAGTTTGGACTATAACCCAAATTTTGGTTACAAGGGAATTTGTCCTGAACAAAAATCATCTTCCTGTTTAACAGGGGAAAATACATTGTACAAACATATCCTGAGCCCTGCTTTTGAAGGGGGAACAATATAATATCAATCTTTTCAATCAATAATTGACTCGATAAATATATTGAAACTAAGTACATATGGATAAAATTTTCTTGACATCATTTAAATATAATTAAGGAAGAGAAATACTTGGGATAGAAAGCATTTGGGATTTTATTAAAACAAGCTGTTTGTAAAATAACTGGAGGTGCTTAATGAGCTTAAAATGTGGACATGTTGGCACATCTTCCTTTGGATTAATAAACTTATATTACTAGAGCCTGGTGAATACACATTCCTCAGATCTAGTATTAGCATTACACTCCTTCAAGAAAACCCTAGAACGAACCAAGGACAGCATTCACAGTGTCCTTAAGTACTGGGAAATACTGGGAACACAAGAGATGGCTGGAGAAGAATCAGAGCAAAAGCATCATAATATAGTGATTTGATCTTTCTCATGACTCCCCCTGCTCTTAGAAATAATCGGTATGATAGAAACGATGTGAACTTTTGATTTATAACCAATGTAAAATTCTTTCCCTAGTGCTCCAAATGATTTTAAATATACCTTTCTGCTAGAATAGCTATAGTCACTGGAAATTTATTTAAGGATTTTGGGTTTTTTTAATCAAAAAATAATTGGTTAAATATATTTGTGGGGTACACAGTTGAATATCAATACCTGTGTGCAATGTGTGATGATCACATCAGGGTAATTAGCATGTTCATCATTACAAAACGTAAACATCCCTTGTGTCCATTAACCAATTTCTCACTAACCCCCTCCCTCTCTCTCTTTCCCACTTCTAGTAACCACAGCTCTTTTCTCTCCTTCTGAAAGTTCAACACGTTATTGTGATTCTTTCTTTCCTTCTTTCCTTCCTTCTTTCTTTTAGCTCACACTTACGAGGGAGGACATGAGGTATTTCTCTTTCTGTGCTTGGCTTAATTCATGGCCTAACATGTGGTCTATTTTGGATAATGATCTGTGTGCTGATGAGAAGAATGTATATTCTGCTATTGTTAGATTAAATATTCTGTATGTGTCTGTCAAGTCCATTTAGTCTAAAGTGCTGTTTAAATCCAATGTTTCTGCTAATTCTTTGTCTAGATGATCTGTCCCATGTTGACAGTAGCATGTTAAAATCCTCAACTGTTACTGTGCTGAGGTCTACCTCTCCCCTCAGTTGCTTTATGTATCTGGGTGCTCCGATGTTTGGGGTATATCTATTTATGATTGTTATATCTTCTTGCTGCATTAGTCCTTTAATCATTATATAATGTCCTTCTTTGTCTCTTTTTATAGTTCTTGGTTTGAAGTCTATTTTATCAAAATATGGCATCTTCTGCTTGTTTTGGGTTTCCATTCATGTGGACTGTCTTTTTCCATCCTTTCACTGTTAGTCAATGTGTGTCTTTAGTGAAATGAGTTTCTTGCAAACATCATATAGCTGGATTTAGTTTTTTTAATCCATTCAGCCAGTCTGTATCTATTAAGGTGAATTTAATCCATTTACATTTAGGGTTGTTATTGAAAAGTATTGCCTTTTTCCTGCTATTTTATTCATTTCTTTATGGTTATTTTCTATTTCTCTTGTTCCTTTCTTTCCCTTTTATTGTTTATCTTTGCCTTTTTTTTTTAACTGATAAGATATATTTTCTTTCTCTTTCTCTTTTGCAAATCTGTTTTACTAATGGAGTTTATTCTTTCTTGTGTATTTATGATGATATATATCACTCTTTTGATTCCCTTGAGGATTTGATGAAGGGCCAGTCTCATGGTGGTGAAATTCCATAGTATTTGTTTGGGATAGATACTATTTCTCTTTCATTTCTGTAGGAAATCTCTGCTATATATAGTTTTCTTGGTTGGCAGTTTTTTTCTTTTAGCACTTTGACTATGGCATCCCACTCTCTCCCAGGCTGTAGGGTTTCTGTTGAGAACTCTGCTGTTGGACTGATGGGGATTCTCTTATAGGTGAATTGACACTCTTCTAGGTGAATTGACACTTTTCTCTTGCTGTTTTTAGAATTCTTTCTTTGTCTTTGACTCCTAACAATTTGATTATAATGTGTCTTGGGGAGGTCTTTTTGGGTTGAATCTGTTTGGGGATCATTGAGCTTCTTACATCTGTAAGACTATATTCTCCCAATACTTGGGAAGTTTGGGCTATTATTTTATTAAACAGGCTTTCAATGCCTTTTCCCTTCTCTTTCCCTTCCAGTATACCCACAATATAATTGTTTGTATGCTTAAGGTTATCAGAAAGATCTCATAAGTTTTCTTCATTTTTTAAAATTCTTTTTCCCCCCCTTTGGTCCAACTGTGTTAATTCAAAAAGCCTGTCTTCTAGTTCAGAAATTCTTTCTTCTGCTTGTTCTAGCCTGCTTCTTATGCTCTCAGTTATACTTTTTATTTCACTAAATGAATTCTTCAGTTCCAGGATTTCTGCTTGATTTTTTTGTTTGTTTTGTTTTGTCTCTATCCTTGTTGAATTTCTCATACATGTCCTGGATTTTTTTTTTTTTTTTTTTACTTCATTGTGATTTCTATCTATTTTTTCATCCATCATGTTGTGTTTCTTTAGTATTGCCATTTGGGTTACTCTTTATGCAATTCATCAATTTCCTGTTGTTTTGGGTCTGATACTGGAGAATTGCAGTCTTCTTTTGGGGGAGTCATATTTCCCTGTTTTTTAATGCTTCTTGTATTTCTGCATTGATGACTGGGCATCTGGTGGTGTAGTCACTTCTTTTAATTTTAGGAGCAGTTTTTAAAGGGAAAGACTCTTTCCCATAGAAATGTTCTATACTGACAGTTAGCTTGGGCGTTTTAAGTTTGGATTTGTGTGAGTGTGGTAGTGCAGACTTTATGCAACTTCTTCAACTGTATTCAATCTTGGAGTTATCTGTGGGTGCCTTTGTGCCCTAGGCAGTAAAGCCCTTGACATTTTCTTGTTGGGATAGGTTTCTTGTTGGGGGATGGTGATCTGCTGTTTGTCAGTGAGCAGGTGTACACTGGTGCAGCAGGGTCTGGCAGCTCTGTAGAGGGCTGCGGATCAGCTGTTGAGCCTGGAGTAAGCTTGCATAGATGCCACAGGACCCGGAGGCTCTCTGGAGGCTTGCTGTGGGGAGGAAAAGCTGCTAACCAATCAGCTGTTGATCTGAGAGTAGGTATATACAGGTGCCTCTGGGAGGTGGCCACCTGATCAGCTGTAAAGCCTGGCGCAAGCCTGCAAAGGTACAGCCAAGTTGGGCAGCTCTGTAGAGGCCTGCCTTGGAGAGTCATAGCTCCTGCCTGGTATGCTGTTGGTCTGGGAGCAGGTATTCACTGGTGTAACAGGTCTTGGCAGCTCTATAGAGGGCCACGAGGTCAGCTTTTGAGGCCATAGCAATCCTGCAAGGAAACAATAGAACCTGACACATCTGGGGAAGGGGGCGGAGAGGAGGAGCCCCTTCCAGGCTGGCTGTTGGCATGGGCACCTGTGGGCTCAGTGGGCCCATGGTTTGTAGAGGCAGGTTCACATGGATTTGGGGAATAACTGCTTACTGGTAGCTTCCCACCCAGCTAGTCTGTCTGCTTACCCAGTGGAGAGGGGAGGGAGTATTGCTTGGGCTTAGATACCAAGGTGCGTGTCCCCCTCTCAGGTAGCTGGGGATGTTTTTCTGCCAGCACACTTGCAAACATGAGGAGGGTCAAGGGGAAGCAGGGCTACTGCTGGGCTGGCTATAAGCCATGAAGGCACCTGAGGATTCAGCAAGTCTGCAGGCCATGTGGGGTGGGCCACAAATGTGGGGAAACACTGCACCTTGGAAGCTTCTCCACTCAGCTGGTCTGCCAGCTTACCTGGTGGGGAGGAGGCTCTACATGGGTACAGACACTAGTATCTTGGTCTTTCTGTCTTTCTAGGCTCCAGGCAGCCTGGCCCATGGTCCCAATGGCACCCATATAAACATAGTAGAATGCAGGCAGGGCCTCCAGACAAAGGGAGTCAGTCTCACCAGGTCCGATGCAAGGCAGACTCCAGTAATGGGTTCAACTTCAAGATGGTGCCACATCACAGCCATTCAGGGCAGGAGCAGTTTCATCTCCTTGGGCTTCCACTATAAGACTGCAACTACACTAACTCACAGCTATTCTCCAAGTGGACCTGGATACCAAAAAGACTGGGGAACTCTCTCGTGGCAGGGATTGCTGTCATTTGCGGCAGGTGTGCAAACTGCTGGGGTCTTTTCCAGCATACCTTCTTTCCACATAATTCTGAGCCAGTCCTTGTGGCAGGGCAGAGTCTGGATGCCCCAATCTGCTCTCTATGGTGCTTTTCCTGTCTTCCATGCTTCCCAAGGATCTCATCACTCTCCTAATGCTCTGCAGCATATGTTCTTAGTTGTTCTGGTCAAAATGTGTTTGTTTGCCTATTGTTTTGATCTCTTTTTGTGAGGGGGAACTAGTGCCAGGCCTCTCTAGCTGGCCATCTTGAGGGGGAAAAAAGTTTAAGGAATTTTTTAAAAGTGATACAGAAACAAAAGGTCATGGACTCTTGACTACTTCTGTGCCAATCATACTCAACAATATCCTGGTAAATGTAGTCACTGTTTTTTTGAGTATAGGATTCAAGGAGTTTACTAAACAAAAACTGATTTTTAAAAAACCCAAAAGTAGTTTAGTTTTTAACCCAAAAAAGTATTAGTTTCCCAGTACCAAGGACTGATAATACAAAGCTTTATTTAGAAAACACATGGATATCAAATTTTCCATGCAGACAAAAAACTCTGTAGGTCAGGAGATACATCTGCAATAGTAATTGTTTGGTGCAACCCTTAGAAATAATTTGATGTTTTACCTAATTTAACACCATTGAAATCTTTTGCAACAAGTAACTGTCCCAAAACAAATTCCCAAAACAAATGCTAAGTTCGCCCAGAGTTGTAAAGGAAAGAGTCAATATAAGTAGGAAAAGGTAAATGTACTGGAAGAGAAAATATTTGAAATAGGCCTTGAGAGCTGGGTAGGATTTGGAGAGGCAAAAAGATGAAATAGGAAGTAAGACACAGGGCAAAAGGTGAAGAGCAAGAATCAAAGCACAAGACTGAGTTTGTCAGGGAGAGAGAGATTAATCTGACCAGAGGGAGGGGTGCTTTGGGGAATCTGTGACATTCAAGGATGGATAAAATGTAACCAGACTATATAAGGTCTTTAAAGCTTAGCAGAAAAGTAGGAAATAAGGAAACAGGAGAGAGATTATAGGTTTTGGGTTCAGAAATGTCATGATGGAATGGTTGTTCTAGAATTATTAGTGTAGAGGTGCAAGTCTGTAGAATGGATTGGAGTAAAGAGACACTTGAAGAAGAAAAATGAACTAGGATGTT
>NW_007726215.1:804639-831414 GCF_000696425.1 Galeopterus variegatus | reverse complement strand
GAAAGGACTGAGTCATGGGGTCCTATTTGATGAAGACTTTCAACCATCACTTGCAAAAATACAAGTTATTTTTTGTTCTGCTTCTTGCTGTTACTCTTTTTCAAACCAATGACTCCAAAGAAAGCAAGAAGATAGCAGGATGCACCAAACAAATGCAATTTTAGGGACATCTAAACACTGAGAAGTGAAGAAAACTAAATTTATAATATTGATTAGTTTTTAGTTCAAGAAAGTTAGGTATTATTGCTGAAAGTTTCATGTATTTCTTATAAAAGTAAGAGAAGCTGCTGCTTTTTGCTTTAGCTAAACTCTTTATTTTCATGTAAGCAGGCTGTGATCTATATACGGAAACTAGCCTACTAGAAAATCCAAGTTAAGCTTATCTTTACTATTGGAGAGCCCTTATCTCCCATTTTGTGGGGGCACCAATTCTTTAACAGCTGTTTACTTTTACTTGAAATGCACACTGTTACACCTCTAGGTCTGTTAGTACTCTAGAAACCAATGCAATTGTCTTCCTAAAAATTTAGATGGAAAATGTATGTTTCTCTGTGTGTTAACATCTCTATCAGCAAGACAATAAAGTTGTCTCTTACAGAACTGGCAGTTCATTCCCATATGAATTTCAAGGAATATAGGAATGAGAAGAAGTGACAGTGTATAGGACAGTGCCTTAAACTTGCTTAGTTTAGTGTAGTTTTTGGTTTTTAATTGTATTGTATTTTTTAACATCAGGTTTTTAGGTGCATACTTTTATGAGTTATAGTTATGTAACTACCAACAGAATAGAAATATAGAATACTTGCATCACCCCATAAATTCTCTTGTGCCCCCCTTCATAACCAATCTCTTTCTCCATTCCCAACCTTAGGCATCCACTTCAATAATGTCTGTTCCAATAGTTTTCCCTTTTCTGAATATCATGCAAATGGATAATGCTTGCTTTTGTATCTGGCTTTTTTCACTTGACATAATGCTTTTAAGATTCATCCATGTTGGGTTCTGGTCAAGAAGGCAGAATAGACGGTTCCCAGCATCACTCTCTCCCACAAATCAACCAATTTACAACTATAAAATGTAACATCAGCCAAGCTGGGGCCACTGGAGCTCAAGGGAAGAGGAGAGAGCTATGGAGTACATAAAGGAAGGAGAAACCGTGATGAGGGAAAGAAAAACTGCTCTGAGTGTTTTGTGCCGTGGCCACTTTAAGGCTGTAGCTGCTGAGCACATGGAGAAGGAGCCGGCAGAAGCAGCAGCTGTGCCCTTCAGATGGAGTTGCTTGGAGGCTGCAGGGGAGAAGAAGGCCTTGGTGGCCCCAAGACAGCAAGACCACTAATAGGGTTCCCGTGTACCCAGAAAGGAGTGAAGACCCAGAAAAACTGAAAAAAGGGAGCCACTCAGAGGCCGGTGAGTCATCTTAAGAGACTGACGCAGGTCCCATCCCATGGGAAGTGTTTGGAGCATGGGCAGTGGGGGAGAGAGGCCCACTGGGAGAACACTGGGACACAGCAAGGACAGCTGATCTGCCCCCCAGTCAGTGCAGGACCACCCAGAGGAGACTGGTCAGGAATACAGAATTGCATGGGGTGCAGTTTGATGAAAAAACTCAGGCCCAGATCAGAGCTTCTACACAACCCAGCTGCACCAGGTCTCTAGAGAGCCAGAAGTACCTATCAGGTCAACCATTAAACCCTGAGCTGCACAAAAAGCTTTCCCTAGGGAAACAGCAGCAAAGCAGCAATTTAGCTTAACCACACAGCTCAAGTACTGGTTCCCACAGGAAGTTCCCCCATTTTAACAGTAAGCTAAGGACAAAAAATTAGTTCCAGCCCAGGCACAGCACCAGCGCCTTGGTGGCCCCCAGGCTTGCAGCTGCGGATTGGATCCCCCTCCCACAACCAGGAACACCACAACAGCACCTTGGAGCCTTCCCGGAGACCCAAGTCATGGAGAAGGGGACTGGATCCCCCTCCCACAACGAGGCACACCACACCAGCACCACAGGGCCCACCTGGGGACCTGAGGCATGGACAAGGGGACTGGATCCCCCTCCAATAGCTAGCCACACCATGCCAGTGCCTTGGGGCCCACATGGAGACCTGAGGAATGGAGAAGGGGACTGGACCCCTCTCTCACAGCCAGGCACACTGCACCAGCACCTTGGGGCCTTCCCAGGGACCTGAGGCTTGAAGCCACGGATTAGACCCCCCTCCCACAACCAGGCACACCACACCAGCACCTTGGGGCCCACCCGGTGACCCAAGGCATGGAGAAGGGGACCGGATCCCCCTTCAACAACCAGGCACACTGCATCAGTGCCTCGGGGCCCACCTGGGGACCCAAGGTATGGAGCTAGGGACCAGACACACTCCACAACAGACACACTGCCAGCACTAAGGAGCATGCCAAAAACATCATCTCCATGTGGGTGGCCCACCACAGCCACCACAATAACCATGGCTGCCATGAAAGCAGCTAGATGCCACAACCACCACACAGATGGTCCACCAACCACTGGAGTGCACTGACACAAGGAGAATCACCAGCAGAGATAAAGAAAAGAAGAAGATGACTCTCTCCACAAAGCCCATTTCAGAGTGACAGAAGCAGCATCTGCTCTATGATAATACTGGGGGACCTGATCATACCTCTCAGCATTGGACGGATCATCTAGGCAACAAATCAACAGAGTAACCATTATTCTTTCAGAAGAAGAGAAGAAATCTAGGGTAATTAGAGGGGGGAGGGGGTGAGAGAAGGGGATGGGAAGAGATTGGACAAGGGGCCTGAAGAATAATTGTGATTTGTAACAATATATATGCTAGTAATATTGATTTGATCAACATATCAATGTTGAACCCAAAAATATGTTTAATCAATTTTGATTAAAAAAAAAAATTTTTTTTTTTTAAAGATTCATCCATGTTGTTCCATGAATCAGTAGGTTGTTCCTTTTTTTTTTTTGCTGTGCAAGATTACATTGTATGGATATACCACAGTTTCTTATACTTTTAGTGGTTGACGGACATTTAGGTTATTTACAATTTTAGAGAATTATGAATAAAGCTACTGTAAATATTCAAATAGAGTTTTATGTAGACACATGTTTTTCTTTCCCTTGGATAAATACTTTGGAGTGGGATTACTAAGTCAAATAACAAGATAGGTTTAATTTTATAAGAAAAAAAAAAAAGGGCCAGCCTGGTGGCGCACTGGATAGTGTGCCGCTTGGGAAGCGCGGCGGCGTCTAGCTCCCTGATCATGTTAATTTACAGATACCAAAATAGAGAGAAAATTCTCTTTAGAAATACTATAATAGAGAAATACTATTTGTTTCTTTTGCCTGAGTTAAATCATGAAGTCAGCAAGGTGGGAAGGTGGGATTGGCATAGTAGCAAAACAACAAAGAAATAATTTGCCTTAAGAACTATTTTTGGTAACAGCATTATCAAGATATAATTCACATACTGTATAATTCACCCACTTAAAAGTGTACAGTTGAGTGGTATTTAGTATATTCACAGAGATGTACACCATCACCACATCTGCTGTAAGCTTTTATAAATATAATAATCAAGAACTTTTTCTCTGGGCAAAACTCTCCTCTGCACATCAGGTGTGTGGTTGCCATGTCAGCCCATCCAGGTTTCTCATCTCCCTCTCCCCATCCTCGGTTTGCTGATATTTTGGTAGAGACACTATTAGGGTTGAAAATTTCTGTCAAATGTCATTCTTATTTCTAACTGAAGCCCATGAGGGATTTGGAGTCAGCAAGCCTGAGCCCCAAACATTATCAGATTGAAGAGAATCGTTAGATGAAGTAGGAAAGGCTGAATAGGCTATGGGTGAGACAAAGCCAAAAGGATGGAGAGATGGTATGAAAATGAGGATCTGCCGGACACGGAAAAAAGACAAAAGACAAAAAAAGAAAAAAAATAAAAAAAGAAAATGCAGACATTTTGTAACAAAATTCTGAGTGGTTATAACATTTTGCATTCCCACCAGCAAGGTATGAGATTCCAGTTGCTCCACATCCTTGTCAGCACTTGATATCATCTTTTTATGTTTTTTTACTTTTAACCTTTCTAATAGGCATATAGTGGTAATCTCATTGCACTTGTTTTGCATTTGCCTGTTGACTAACGATGTCTAACATCTATTTATATGTTTATTCGACATCTGTATCTCTTCTTTAAGTGTTCTAATCATTTGCCTCATTTTTATTTGGTTTGTCATTATTATTATTAATATTCAGTTATGAGAGTTCTGTGTACAAGAATTCTGAATACAAACCTGTTACCAAATATGTGTTTTGCAAATATCTTTTTCTCAGTTGGTGTCTTTTCTTTTAACATCATTTTTTGAGCAGCAGAAGTTTGTTTAAATCAAAATTATCAGGTTTTTTTTCTTTTATGTTTTCTGCTTTTTGTGTATTGTAAGAAATATTTGCCTTGCCTAAGATGACAGTAATATTTTTTCTATGTTTTCTTCTAGAAATTTTATAGTTTTGGGTTGTGACTTTAGGTCTAGTATGCATTCCTAGTTAATTTTGATAAGTGAAGTGAGGAATGGGTCAACATTAATCTTCATCTCTTTATAGAGTGTCCCAGTACTATATATATCAAAAAGACTATCCTTCCTCCATTGTATTATCTTGGCACCTGTGTCTATAAACAATTGTATGAGTCTAATTCTGGAGTCTCCATCATGTTTTGTTTATCTATAGGTTGACCTTCCACTAAAACCATACTTGTTAATTTCTATAGCATTATAGTTATATTTTAAATTAGAAAGTATGGGTTATTCACTGTCTTATTCAAAACTGCATTGACTATACTAGGTCCTTTGTTTCTCCATATAAATTTTAGAATGAACCTGTTAATAACTACACAAAATCCTGTTAAGGTTTTTGTTGGGATTGCATTGAGTTGCTAGGTCAAGGGGGAGAGAACTAACATCTTAACAATATTAAGTTTTCCATCTATAAACATGGTAACATAACTCTCCACTTATTTCATTCTGATTTTTCTCAACCATGTTGTAATTTTCATAATGCAAATAATGCAATTTTTTAAGTTTTATCTATTAATGTTTGCACCTCGCTCAGCCAGTGAGCGGGAACCAGTCTGTATGTGGGATCCGAACCCTCGGCGGGAGCGTCACCACACTCCCAAGCGGTGCACTGTAGCAGTGCGCCACCGGGCCAGCCCAATGATTTCCTCTTTGATACATGAGTTAGAAGTGTGGTGTTTAATTTCCAAATATTTGGGAAACTTTCTATATATCATTCTTTTAGTGATTTCTAGTTGAATTCTGCTGTGGTCAGAAAAACTACTGTGTGTAATTTCAATCTTTTAAATGAGTTAAGTTTTGCTTAATGGTGAGGAATATAGCCTATATATCCACTGTAAAGAATGTTTATTCAGCTGTTATTGGGTATAGTATTCAAAATGTCTACTAAGCCAAGTAGGTTGGTAGTGTTGCTGATATCTGCTATCTCCTTACTGATTTCCTATTTGCTTTTTCTATAAATTACTGAAAGAAAAGTGTTGATATCTCCAAATGAATTGAGGATTGTATTATTTCTCTTAAGTTTATCGGTTTTTTGCTGCATGTATTTAGAAGTTCTATTATTAAGTGAGTGTATATTTAGAATTTTGATGTCTTCATAATGAATTGACCCCTTTACAATTATGTAATGTCCCTTTCTTTGAAAATATACTTTGTCCAATATTAATAGCCACTACAATTTCTTTTGATAAGGGTTTTTATACTAAATATTTTTTAATTCTTTAACTTTTAAATTATATGTATCTTTATATTTAAAGTGGGTTTCTTATAAATGGTATATAATTGAGCCTTGCTGTTTTATCAGTCTTTTAAATGGAGTATTTAGATGATTTACTTTTTATGTAATTATTGATATGGTAAGTTTAAAATCTACCATCTTGCTAGTTGTGTTTTGCTTGTCCAAACTGTTCTTTGTTTCTTTTTCTCTCTGTTCCTACTTTCTTTGGATTAACCAATTGTTTTTTATAATTTTACTTAATCTTCACTATGGGATTATTCATCAACCTCTTTCTTTAGGGGCAGTCATAGGATTTCTAGTATACATTTTTAACTTATCATGGTCTACCTTTCAGTAATATTATACCATTTAACATTTAGCATAAGAAACTTACAGCAATATCCTCCCAATTCCTCCTTTCCATCCTTTGTATTATTTTTGTCAAACATTTTATTTTTATATAATTTATTCATCCCACAATACATCTTTATCATTATTGCTGTAGGTGGCCAATTACCTTCTAAAGTGATTAAATATTTTTAAAATCTTTAAAATTAACCTCTGCTATGTACTATTTGTGTAGGTCCAAGTTTCCATTTAGTATCATACTCCTAGAGAACTTCCTTTGTATTTCTTGTAGTGCTGTCATATTGGCAATAAATTCTCTGAACTTTATCATGTCAGAAAATGTCTTTATTTCACCATCATTTTTGAAAGATATCTTCTCTGGGTATAGAATTCTGGTTGACAGGATTTTTTTTTTCCTTTCAGTACTGTAAATACATTAATCCATTGGCTTTTGTTTTACACAGTTTCTGCCAAATATTCTGGTGTAATCCTTATCTTTGTTGCTCTGTATGTAATGGGTTTGGGTTTTTTTTTTCCCCCACTGCTTTCAAGATTTTCTCTTTGTCTTCGGTTTTTACCACTTTCACTATGATGTGTCTAGGGGTGATTTAGTTTTGTTTTATTTTGGTATTTGTACTGCATGGCATTCTTTGAGCTTTTGGATTTGTGGTTTAATCTTTTATTTATTTAATTTATTTTTTTTGAGAAGTCTTAGTCATTATCTCTTTAAGTATACCCTTCCCCAGTCTCTGTTCTCCCTCTGAGATTACAATTAGACCACTGATGTTATACACATGTTAGATACTGAATTATGCTTACTATTTATTCTTTTTTCTCTTTATGTTTCACTTTAGACAATTTCTGTTGTCCTCTCATCAATGTCTTCTCGCAGCTGCATCCAGTCTAAAGATGATTCCATCAAATGAATTTTTTATCTCTGATACCATGTGTCATTTTTTTTTAACATTCTCATTTGACTTTTTATCATAGTTTCAATATCTCTGCTAAATTTCCCAACTATTTATGCATATTGACCACGTTTTCTACTAGACTTTTCACATATTAATTATTAGTATTTTTAAATCCCTTTCTGATGGTTCAAACATCTGTGTCATATCTAAGTCCAGTTCTGTTGATTGTTTTATCTCTTGACATTGTGTTGCGTTTTCTTGCTTTTTTGTGTGTCCTCTACTTTTGTTTTTTGAAGGTCATATATTATATGTAGAAGAATAGTAGAGACTGAAGTGAATAGTATTTATGCCTGGAAATGGACACTCCACTTCTGCTACTAATACCTAGTGTGGGGGGTTGAGCCAATCTATTCAAGAACTGAGCTGGGTTGGGGATTTGTTATTACTAGCTAATCTTAACTTCAGTACCCCTCAGGCTTCACATTCCGCTAGCAATGGACTGCTATCACTTTGGGTTCTGCATGAAGGCTGGGGTGTTAACAGGTCTTCCTCAGTGTTCCTCCCATCAGTCTCAGCCTACCTTGAAGGCCTGTAACACATTTGGATCTCCTTCCTTCAGTAGTAGATTGCTGTTGCTTGGTATTGAGCCTCAGGCTTTGATCAGGGGCAGGGAGGTTCTTTCTTATCCTGGTCCAGCCTCCATCATAGTCCATATGCTTGGACCTTCTCAGTATTCTTGCCCCTCCTACACATAACAGCAAAACTCTGCCTTGTATCTGCAGTTGAATGGGAGTTTTCCACCTCTCCTCAATAAGTAGCAGATCTCTACCTGTCATATATAGAGGATTCTTAGCCCAAGATGGGTTCCTGCTGCTCTCCTAGGAGTAGGGCTTTTTGTTTCTATCTTTTCTCCAACAGCACTGGATTTTTGCTTATTGCCTAAGAGATCATTTTCTTCCCTCCCTTGTCCTTCCTCCACTCCAATTCCCAGCAGCAGACAAGTATTGCTTCTACTTCTCCACAGAAGAAATGCTTAAACCTAGAAGAGAGGGTTTGCTTCCCTTTCCTAGGCAAATTTCTCCTTTATAGGAAAGAAGGATCCAAGAAAGCAGATTTGTGCCTGCCCCCCCCCCATAGCAATCAGTCACCTCCTTCACACTTAACATTAAGGGGGGCTCTCTACAGTATTCTTCCCTACTCCCAATTTATCTCACGAACATCTAGGAGAGACCTATGCAGAAATGTTTCTGAATGAGTGTAAACTCCCTTTGTGTCTGGAGCTCCATCTATTCCCAAATAAGGTTTTTCCAATGTGGTGGTTTTTCTGATGTGTCAGTTTGGCTGGGATAGAGTCTCCAGTTACTTAACCAAAAGTGAATTTAGTCATTGATTTAAGTGAAATTTGCAGATAATAAGTAAAATCAGTTAACTTAGATCCAGGAAATTATCCCAGATAATCTGGGTGGCTGATTCAATTAATTGAAAAGCATAAAAAGCAAGGCTGAGTTTCCCTGGAGAAAAGAGAAATTCTGCCTGTGGGCAGCTCTTAGGCCTGTGCCTGTGAGTTTCAGCCAGACCATGATCTTGTCTTCCAGAAGGACTGTCCTTTGGATTTCAGACTTGCTTACCAAGCCTCTGCAATCATTCAAATCAATTTCGATAGATAGATAGATAGATAGATAGATAGATAGATAGATAGATAGACAGATAGATAGATAATTTCCTATTTATTCTATTTCTTTGGTTGAGCCCTGACTGATATAGTCCCCATCTCAATAATCTTATGTTGCAGATAAATAATTAACATTAAATATATCACCTGATTGACAGTACCAGCTCTCCCAGCCCATCCTGCCAGCCCGGGGAAGTGGCTCCACCCACCCAAACTGATGGCAGCAGTGCACCTGGCCACCTCATTGGCAGCAGTACCCTCTACTGCTGCCACAGACACCAGTGCTATATGAATGGTTCATGACAGCCAGCACCACAGCATCTGCTACAACAAGGGCAGCTTGCTGCAACACCAGCAGCCACCACTGTCTTATAGGTGGCCTGCTGACCATTCATCAGCATAGACAGAAGGAGCCCAGGGGAAAAGATGTGTGAGTGCAGACACATGGCCCAGTGATGCAACCTACACAGGGAACTATGCTATCATACAAGGTAGTACACCTGGGGGTGGGAGGTATGAGTATAGACCACAGGACTGCCTTAATGCAGGGAGAGACACACGCAGAATACCCAGAGAGCACAGAAACCCAGGATATCTAAATAGAGTAAAGAAGGAAATTCCTAATCACCATCAGCCCATTCCCCAACCAGGGAAAGCAAGGTCCCAGGAGGAGCCACTACCTGTAGGAAAGAAGAAAGAGAAAACCCACCCAGGGTCACTCATGTAAACTGAGGAGCACCAATATACTTCAGTACACCCAAAAGGGTCACAGGGAGCTAGCCAGGTGCTAACAGTCCTGCCCAGGTTCACCCACCCCAGCAAAAGAGAGACAGGGCACCCAAGCACTTCTCCCAAGACCTCAAGGGCTTTCCCATGTCCTAACAAACCAATATAGTGTAAACAAACTCAGCAAGGAATCACTAAGTGCCCCGGTGACTAGGCCAAGGAAGCAGTCACATGCAGTTCCAACACTGAATACAGCTGACATACCCACATGGAGACTATACTACTGCATATACCTGGGACCAATACTAAAACACCCCCCTCAATGGTCAATATAAAACACATCTACAAGAGGAAGTCTCTCTCCTCAAAGCCAACTCCAGAGTAACAGATGAAGCAACTGCTCTACCAGATAATAACCAGTTAGACTGGTTATTACAAAAAGACAGAGAATAACAAATGCTGGTGAGGATGTGGAGAAAGGGGAACTTCCTACACTGTTGGTGGGTCTGTAAATTGGTGCAGCCATTATGGAAAATGGTATGGAGGCTCCTCAAACAACTGCAGATAGCACTGCCATGTGACCCAGCAATTCCACTGCTGGGAATCTACCCAAAGGAATGGAAATCATCATGTTGAAGGTATATCTGCACTCTCAGGTTGATCACATCTCTATTTACAATAGCCAAGAGTTGGAAACAACCTAAATATCCTCTGTCAGATGACTAGGTAAGGAAAATGTGGTATATTTATGCAGTGGAATACTACTCTGCCATAAAGAATTTAATCCTGCCTTTCACAGCAACACAGATGAACCTAGAGAATATTATGTTAAGTGAAATAAGCCAGGCACAGAAAAGAGAAATACTGCACGTCCTCAATCATAAGTAGGAGCTCAAAAAATAAAGATATGACAATCATGATAATATGTTGAATTTTCAAAAGGAGAGAACAGAACTGAGGTAGGAGGTGGGAAATGGGTATGGGGTAGGGAGGAATTGGTAAAGGGCAACAAAAATCAATTACATTGTGTAATGTTGAGTATACTAATTATCTTGACTTAAGCATTATGTATTGCACACAAGTATTGATATTCCACTCTGTATCCCACAGATATGTACAATCAACTGTTTCCATTAAAAAAATTAAAAATATATATCAAGAGATGATAAATAATATGAAGAGAAGTAAGGTAAAGACATAGAACAAAACATTTTAAATAGGGTGTCAAGGAAGACTTCTGATGATGTGATCTTTGGGCAGAAACATGAATGAAGTGAAGAGACAATCCCATACATGTATTTGAGAGGAAAACATTCCTACTCTTGAGAATAGCCAGTGCAAACTCATGAGGTGATAGAAGACTTAGTGTATTGGGGGAAGAAAAGGAGGATGGGAGGGCTGAAGTTGAGGCCGTGAGGGGGAAGATAACAGAGGACCTAAGATCAGACCAGCTCTGATCTACAGAGGTAGATCATGTAGGGTTTGGAAGGTCATAGAAGACAGTGGGTCTTACTGTGAAGCTCGCAGGATTGTGAGAAGGCACAGGTTATAAGTAGTTGCCTGCTGAAAACAGAACATAGAATGAAAGAGCAGAGCAGAGAGACCAGCTGGGAAGCTAGTACAATATTCCAGGAGAGGAGTAGTGGCAGCTTGAGGCTGAGGAATAAGAAGAGCGAGCACAAGAAGGGGTCAGATTCCCAGGATATTTTGAAGGTAGAGAAAAGGTCTGCTGAGGGATTTGGATGAGAGTAGTGAGAAAAAGCAAAGAGACAAGAATGACACTAAGCTTTTGGGCCTGAGTCTTACTTCCCTCTAGAAGATTAGGTGAGACCCCACACTGTGGTCTTTGGAGAATAAAGTGACCATCACAGCATCCTGTGGTGGCCTGTTAACTTTCTGTACCCAGCTGAAGTTTGCGAGCCTCTCCAGGCCACGGGCTATTTGCATCTCATTCACTGCTGTATCCCCAGGACCCGGTACAGGGCTCTATTGGAGAATAAAGTGACCATCACAGCATCCTGTGGTGGCCTGTTAACTTTCTGTACCCAGCTAAAGTTTGCGAGCCTCTCCAGGCCACGGGCTATTTGCATCTCATTCACTGCTGTATCCCCAGGACCCGGTACAGGGCTCTACACACACTCAAAAAACATGCTGAATGAATAACTGGGCGTTTTAAGTGTTTACAGTTTATATTAAAGAAACGTTATCTTATATTTATGTTAATCTCAACCTAGTCATTTCATAATATATTAAACACAGTCTGTCCCATTATATTTTATTTTCATAAATTTAGCCATTTTTATTCTCACTATCCACTATTTACTCTTTCCTTTTTATCTGAGACATTAATTTTTTTACAAATTTGGATAAAATCTTTTTACGTCATAGATATTAACTCATCTGTGATATCTAGAGACATATTCCTTATCTGTTGTTTGTTCTGATGTACAGAAGTGGCTTTCTTTTTTCATTTCTATAAAGTCAAATCTATTAATTATTTCTCTTAGACTTTCTCTAATTAAAAGCCCTTTTACACTTGCAGAGCAAACACATATAATTTATATCATCCTTCAAGTTTTTATGTTTCCATCTCTTTTTTCCTCCTGAATTTATTTTGCATGCGGTAGAAGAGGATTTACTAAATTGATCTTTCTCTAAAAATGCAAAGCAATTGAAAAGGACTGTGAGTTTAACCTGAGAAACCTCCTTAACAATCTCTCAAGGCCATGTGTATTCTGTGTTATCTTTTAAATGTTAAGTAATGTCCTTGTTGTTTCAGAAACAACAGCAACTGTCCCTGCAGGCAATACTGTAGTATGGAATAAAGGCGTTCTTCATTTTAAAAGATGTATCAATACATATCAGATGTTTATGGAATTGGTTTACTGAGCTAACACTACCAAAAGATTTAGCGTTTAGTTACAGACAGTATGTTAGTCTTTCCAAACAATCTTTCCAGTTCCCAAGGACTCCCACACTAATACAGCTAAAAGTAAGAACTTTATTTTGGTGTAATCATGCTTTGGGACTAGTTGATTTCCAGGCATTTCTTCTGTGTTCAGCACAGAATGTGCTCATTTTACCTGTGACCTAAATAAGGCTTAATTCAATTATTTAATAACATAACACTAGCTCACCGGCATGTTCTTAATTGAGTGCAGCCACAAATAACTGAACAAACTTTCTTAGCTTTTTTCTGCCTGTCAAAATTCAGCACAAAAGAGCAAAGTAATAGTGGAAACTAGAAATATATAAAAATTTTCAAACTTTAAAAACTAATCATAAATTTGAGGGCACAGGTTGACTACTACACCAAATGTGGGACTTTTCATAGTTCAATGCCCTTCGTCCCTTAGGGTTATGGAAATCCCAAATACAACATATTTTCTATTATTAGCATTTTCTATTTCTAATCATGTTGAATTTCTTCTCTAATAAAAATACAGAGATTCATAAAGCTAGTTTATAAGATGAGCTAGTTTTCGTGTGCCAGAATATTTCAAACTCCAACTCCCAGTTTTGGTTTAAAAAAATCAAATCCATAATCAACTAATTCTAATTTTTATCAAAATGAAAACATTTACAGAGGAAGTGAAGTGACTGAGAAATATGCTGGAATTTCACCTTTGTCTCTTTCACTTAAATCAAGTAAAAGAGCATCCATGTGGCTTTCAAAGGTACAAATAAAACATGTTAAGAATTTTAGCTGACTTCTTAATGACTGGATTTTTTCTTATATAATATTACCTTTTGAACCATAAATCTATCTTACATGTTAGAATCTTGGCATCAGTGTGCTCAGCAAAAGTTTAAATGTTCCCGCTCAGAGAATATCCTTTGGTAAAAGATCTGAGGGATATTAAATGACCATCAAGTGACCAAGTAAATCATCTGAGGTTTCCATCTTGTACATTTCATTATTATGTACCTTTGCATTTGGTTCAGTCTCCACCAAAGCAAACAAAGGGCTTCTGAAGTGAAGTCATATGTTTCATCTAAGAGAAGATATAATATGAATTTTTAAGTTAAATAATCTTTAATAAAAAGCACTTTATTTGAAATATTTTTTTAAAAATCTAATTTATCCATGTATTAGAAGTGATCGTTTATGCAATAATTCGAAAAGCCCCCTTTGGTTTAAAGCAAAATCAGTATAATTTTTGAGAATAGACTACAGATTCTATGTGTTGTCACCAGAGCACATCAGGTGTTTTTACTGAATACATATCTCTTTCATGCTTGGGCTAGAAGACAACAGTTCTTTTCCTTGCCAAATTTGAGCATTTGGCTTCACAAACATGATCATATTCATGTCATCAATGGGGACTATGGCAGTGAAAGTAAAATTGTGCTATGATGCATTTTAAGTGTTTAATTTAAATGCTTCTTCTGGTGGGCTAATAATATCTTTTGAATCTAAAAATGAATCATTTTAACAGTGAGTTAAAAAAAAATGTGCACAAGTGTCCAGAATCCTGATCACCTCTATAATATCTGAGTGTAATGATAATTTTAAACCAGTTTTAACTGCCAAAGTCCAAGTCCCCCTATCACTCTCAAGCTGAAACACTTCGGATACATTTGAGGGACTCTAATGCCTTTAAATCATTGTGTACTGAACATGCTCAGAACCAATCACTTCCAAATTTGAGAGCATATAAAAATTTGAAGAGCTTCAATTATTTTAAATCACCATGTGCAGTGTAGAGAGAGATTTAACATTGTCATAGTGCCTCACATTTTTGTAAGCTCTTCGGTCTGGAAGTGAGTCAGGCAGCACTCCAGCATGAGGGCTCAAGACAGTAGACTAGTTTGACTCATCAGAACTAGACATGTACACCTAAAAACCAAGGAACTAGTTTTCTAGATTACACATCTTGAAAGATGGGAGTCTTTTTTAAAAAACCAAATAAATGTCCCAATTCCATTAGGAAACAATAAAGTAAGAAATGGGGTGATTATTCCGGCAGGCCTGGAGAAATAGATCCAAATGATGTTTACAAAGCAAAAGATGGTTTTTCTTAAACTTAAGGCAATGCAAAGGATAAAAGAGACACAAAGCTAAAGAAATGCAAGAAGTTGCTGAAAGCCCAGCAGGCAAATTCATACCCTCCTACAGCTGAATTTTAATAGTAGTGACATTTCCCTCCCAGAGTGTTTCCTTGCCTCCATGTGCCCAGCAAAGCTAACTTTCTGGTTCCCTCTTGGATGAATGATTGTATGGCCTTATGTTTTACCAACACTCTTGCGCCACTTTTTCTGTATTCTCTTTGTTTGATTGTGGGAGAGGGTGAGCACTTTGACATTTTACACAGCTCAGAGTTCACTTTCGACATCCAAATCCTTAAAGAACTCAAAAATTATATCAGCACAATCAGGCTATTTAAAGATGGCCTTTCTTCAGCATTTTCCATCTTTTCATCTAAGTACAAAGTTATGGTCCTCCTTTGTTGCCTTTGGGTTTTCACGTATTTTAGGTCCGGCACTGCCCAGAAAGCAGGATGCGCTTCATAATTCTGCGTCAGTGAAAACATAACGTCCTATAGTTGGTAGGGGGAAAAAAGGGTAAAGGGAAAAAAAATGTCCTTTGTTGCCTTTGGGTTTTCACGTATTTTAGGTCCGGCACTGCCCAGAAAGCAGGATGCACTTCATAATTCTGCGTCAGTGAAAACATAACGTCCTATAGTTGGTAGGGGGAAAAAAGGGGAAAGGGAAAAAAAATAGGATGCGCTTCATAATTCTGCGTCAGTGAAAACATAACGTCCTATAGTTGGTAGGGGGAAAAAAGGGTAAAGGGAAAAAAAATGAAAGAAAAAGAGCCTGAAGGCACTGGAATAATTAAGCAAATGCAGTGACAGCTGTGGCAGGTCCTGGGCAGAACTGGCTCCACTGAGCTGAATTAATGACATCAACAGCCCAGTATCTCCATTAACACTTGATCATTAATTATTACCCTCTGACAGTAACAGCCTAAACCTTCTTAGGAGTGGCCTGTTATTAATCTACCTTACCTGCCCTGAACACCAACACCTCAGTGCAGTTGTTTTTTTTAAATTTCAGTTATTGTTTAATTTACTTGTATAAACAGTGATGACCATCAGATTATAAAGTCTGCTTTGAATTACTGGGTTTCCTGTTCTTTCATCCAAAACAGGGAGGAAACCTACCTGGATCTGCAGCACTGATCTTTCCTTGTCTGTTTTAGAAGGGTCAGGAAACACTGTCTACCTGAAGAAATGCAGGAGGCAGCAAAGGAGTAAATCATTTACCACTGTCCCCTTACCTAGCCCACAGGGACAAGAACTCCTCAGGTTTCTCAGAATCTGGTTCTTGACTCTGTTATCAGTGGGCATAACTGTCTTTTCATTTATAAAAATTGTTCACTTAAAATGCTAACCAAAAACATAGAAAAGTTCAATTTTATGTATGAAGCATCAAATATTTACCTCACCAAATTCTAAACATCCTCCAGACAAGTCATTTTCTGTTTTACAATAAAAATTAGTTGGGTTTTATCTTTTAAATATTAAAAATTCATCCTATATCTAAATGTGTCTGGTGAACCTTTAAAATTTGTCAGAGCCTTGGCCATTGAATACACACACGTGCACACGTGCACGCACGCACACGCGCAACACAGATAATCTACAAAATTGCAGGAGAAGGATTAGGAAGTAAAAAAGAAAAAAATCAAATGGCCTGTTCATGTTTAACAATGTCTCAATTTCCTCTCTGACAAAGATTTGTCCTTACCACACGGCAGCACGTCTGGTTCACTGGTGAGGAAAAAAAATCGGGAAACGCAAACCCCAGTTCATGTGTTAAGCACTCGCCTCACGGCAGCAGACCTTACGGTGTTAGAGTGATAATTAACCTTTACCAAAGAAGACTTCATAGAAGTCCAATACATTAATTTGCTGATTGTTCTTTTCCTGTTAGAGACCAAATCCAGAGTTCACGTTCTAGTCATAAACATAGACACAATATAACTTAATAGAGTGCCTGCTCCAGCTAATGGCCCTGAATACACAAGAAAATCCCAGAGCTTCTAGGACTGTATAGCGTATTTCTCAGCATACAGAAAATCTATGTATCCCTCCTTTTCAACCAGGAAACCATGGTAGAATCAGAGCTGACCAAGTTTCAGTCGGTTCTGTTTTCTGTAGGTCACTGATATTGGCTCCCATGTGGGCGATTGTAAGTTTTTCTAATATAATTGTGAAAAATAAATAAATCCAAATTTATATATATTCTGCTCACTAACTACACACCACTTGATTACATCATGAGGACCAATTTTTTTTTTTTTTACTCCTGCTTGCTATCCTAGCCCTCAAAAAGACTTTTTCCCACTTAGGGAGAAACCTCTGTTCTCCACCTGTATTTACAATACCTTGCAGGTCAGTCCTCCATGACGATCCTTCCAGGTCTCACAGCTAACTCATAGGACTCACCAAGCCTCTCTATTGGTGGCACCCATTACTCAGGAATCACCACTGTGCAGAAAACATAGCATGTGGAATGAAGCCTTTAATTAATACAAGTTCTTGGTTACCTAGTACAATAAAAGCATAAAACAAAAGAAAAACTGATTTACTTCTATGAACTTCAATTCTCTCATCTGCACAAGTACTAGAAAAAAAATAAACAGCATGGTTCCTTGTTAAGCCTAAAGTTGAGACGTTTGTTAAGAGACGTGTTTGCATAGCTAATGCCAGAGTGTGGAAGAACCTAGAAGGACGGACATCGTAACTAGGACTAAATTCCATTTAATGAATATTAAAACAAAACAAAACAAAAAACTGAAAATTTTGATGTATGAGGCAAGTTTGTGAGGAAGGAAAAAAATCAGTGTTTCCTATGTACCATTTTCTTTTTGCCTCACAGAAATTATCATCATATAGCACCAATCTTTCCCATCAATTGACCAAGTAACTCTGTTCCCTAAAATTTCTCTCACTTTACATACTTTGTCTTAATTCCCAGGACTCAGCCCAATTTCACTTTATTCCAGTAATACGCTGACTGCTCCTGCGGTCACCCCAACCAATAGCCCGAGCACTCCACCCAAAGATTTTTCTGGTCTGATAGACTTAAGAGTGCTCAGTTTTTTAAATAACTTTCTTATAACTTCACTCAAGTCTTCTCTTTTTTTTCATTAAATTTTTATTTTGTCAATATACAATGTATATGATTATTATGGCCCATCACTGACACCTCCCTCCCTCCTCCCTCTCTCCCCTCCCCCCCAAGAATGTCCTTTCCGTTTGCTTGTTGTAACAACTTCAAAAAGGTATAGTTGTTATATCTTCTCCACCCCCCCCGTTTTTTTTGTGTGTGTGTGTGTATGTGGGTGAATTAATTTGTTTATTTTTTAGCTCCCACCAATGAGTGAGAACATGTGGTATTTCTTTTTCTCTGCCTGACTCGTTTCACTCAATATTATTCTCTCAAGGTCCATCCATGTTGTTGCAAATAAGTCTTCTCTTTTAATATCGCTCTAAGTAGATGTAGTTTCAAATCTAGATAATTTTTTTAATGCCTTTTTCCCTTTAGCTTTCTTCCATAACAGTGACATTGTTGGTTAGTATTCTTAAAACCTGTTCTATCAAATTTCTTGTAACTGGTTATAGATATTACCTGTTCCCACTGCTTACTAATTTTCTCTACCTGATGTCATTTGTTTTAGTTTTTCCGTAGTGTTCCTGACTCATAAGTCACACTCAGTCCAAGTTCACTTCAGGATCTCCTGCTGTAAACACTGGCTTCCAACAATTCTTCCATCATATATAACAAATTCATATTTGAAAACACTTAGTAAAAAGGAAATTAATGAACACAAAGCATTCATGTCCCTACTTCATTATACTTAAGACAAAAGGAGCCACATTTTCCATGGGTGATCCTTAAAGAAAAAAGTCACTATATTAAATACTCTCCTATTAGAGTTTCTTATTAAATATTTTCCTGAATTTTCTTCATCTTACGCCACATTCACAATGACTATTTAAAGAATTAAAATCTTGCATTTTGATTACCTCTTTTTTTACATTTAGCAAAAGATTACAGAGCAGATATTGTTTGACACTGAATCTCTGTTAACCATGTCCTCCACTGGAGCATAGTTGTACACATTGTTTCTGAGCTAACATAATGGGGAATATTTTCAAAGAGGGCTGTGTTTCAAGCCAGATGGTTTATCTGCTGAAACAATTCTCCCAGTAGAGAAGTAGTGGCTGCACAGTTGCAGTAGTGTTCATAAGCCTAGTGCAGTAGATTCATTTGGCACCCACATTTTGGAGTCAAACAAAAGTGTGGTTTGTGTGAATCTCAGACTCAGACGTTCATAAGTGAAAAGGACTTTTCTGCAATTGCACATTGTGCTTTCTTGTAAAGGCAGTAGTGTGTTTATATCAGAAACACAATACATAAATACGATATCATTTTTAAACATATTAATAGTTTCACACATGCAATGCAAAAGGACAATACTAGGATAATTGCTTTAAAGATTATCACAGTCTGGCCCAAAAAGAGCCAAGTTGTCATTACTCATGTTAAAAGCAAATGTATTACCAAAATTCAGGCCAACTGTATCTATTAATTTTTAACAACAACAACAAAAAAGGCTAGATATTTATTGTATGTTGGACTTTTAGCAAAGATTAACAGTTACCCATGAGCATTCAAGAGTTACACTAAGTGTTCTATTGACACCATGATACATGGCTCTGCCCACCTTCTCAGAAAGCTCCTGACTGAAAATCTTTATTAAAATCTCTTGATTTTTCAAGGGCCCCTTAAACGAGGCATTGGGGACTCACTGTGTTATCTTGTCTACCCATCAATAATCTTCAGCGATATTGCTACACACACTGGAAATCTCACCCTCCCTTGTCATAGGAACAGTCACTTCCCTTTGTACTAATACTGCCCACATTTTTAAAATAAAACAGAAGAGTTAAAGGATTCCAATAGGGGGTTACCACACTCTGAAACGTCTCAAGCATGTAGAGGGATGGGAAAATCCCCGAGATTCCAGAGATTTTTTTAAAAAAATAGCACATGGGAGGTTCTAAATAAAGAAATACTTGGGTATGTTGGGGAAGTTGGCACCAGCCTTGTAGTTCTTTCCCTCAGAGACTATTTTTGCTTGAGTTAGTGAGCAAACAAGTGAGTGCAGGAATGTGCACACATGGAGTGCCTTTTGGTGTTTAAAGAACTCAATGAACGTTCATGACATTTTACGTTCTTACAGAATAAGATACTTTTTTAAAAATATATTATTTTCCCCTGAATAAGTTTTATCCCCAATATATCTCATATCTCATTAATTTTACTTAAACGAACTATGTTATTATAATAAACCACTTCAAAACTTCAGGATAAAAGAAAAAAAGGATTTTTTTGAACATAACAGTGAAAATAAGGATAGAACTATGAATCCACAAGGTGAGTTAACTCTACACAAACACACACACACTCTCTCTCTCTTCATGCCCCATATTAACTCTAACAAAGGAGAAAAAAACAAATGTAAATACCAGAAGCTTAATGTCCTGAACTTAACGGGTTAACTGGAAAACCCCAGGATCCTGTAAATATTCACATATTAGCTTTTAGGGCCATCAAATACGAAAAATCTAGATAAGAAAACTTCAATCCAAATTAACGTGTATATTAAATTCAAACAAATGTTAGGGACACATGCCAAGATGAAAATCTTTACATTACTGTTTCCAAAACACTACCTGTGGGCAAAAATATAAACATCTGCTAATTACCTGCATCATTTTGGATGCTACTTAAGATACTTCAACACTTTATTTTATCTTTAGTCTTTAGCCTTGTATATGCTGCATCTGAATAATTTTGAGTGAAGATTTGCTGACGTGACATTTACTACAGACATTAGATGTGCTCAAACTGGAAAAATTGTGGGATTTTTTTTTAAATGACTTCTTTGGGGAATTTCTCATTTTTCTATTTTTCTTTTGTTTTTTTTTTTTCATTTTATGAATGTTGTCATTTATTAGCAGGCAGCTTGTGGGACATTGTGGTGTAAGGTATGCAGATCCCATTCAAAACAGAACTTTTGTAAATATTTGTAAAGGGCCTAATATATATTTTAAAACAAAGAAAAATACTATCAGGTCAGATATTGGATGCTTCAAATGTTTGTGAGTAAATAATACCACATATCTTTAAATACTTCCATGTCCCAAATACCAGGAAAACTGCCAGGTGCTTAGGCATGTCATTGGAATGGTCGCCTTCTTTGCTCTTGACATTTTATATCACTTTGAATGACTTTACCAAGCAGAAGCCAAGGTATCTGTTTTTTCTACTTTTTTTGGTAGATAGTGTCATCAAAATTACATGAAATCCAGGAAAGAGGGAGAAAAAATCTCTGAAGAATAATTTGAATCCAAGTACTTGTAATATCAGGAGCAAATTGAATAGTTCCAGAAAGTGAACAAATCTGATTATTCATGAGGCCATGGTTAAGTCACTACATCTCTGTCTTAACCAGATCCTTTCTAATACTTTGCTTGGTAATGATATAAAGAACAATTAAGATTTATAAATATCATATGTAAACAGAGACTAAAAGACTGGTAATTTGGTAAATTGATGTATGAGGATTTGTAATATAATTTTCCTGACACAATAACTTTTACATTTTCAAAATGGATAAACCCCAAAATTTGTTCAGGAATATTGTGAAACTTTGAAGAATAGTCAGGGAATCAAGAAACAGATGAAAGCAAGGAGATTTCTCTCAACTGTTTCCATTACAGTAGCTGTAAGGGTCCAACGTAAACTTTTCTTCACCACAACTTACCGTCTTTTAATTACACTGATTTTCAAAAAAGAACATCTATCCTTGCTGACGTGAGGACAATGGTTGCATGATCCCGTACATCAGTACATTTTTCTCTCAAAACTGTCACAAATTTGAAAGTGAACTTCCAAGCAAAAGAAGGCAGGGAGAAAAAAAGAGAGACCTAACCAACTTTTTAATGTTGGAGTGATTTTTGGAATGCACTAGTTGTGTGCTCTGCATGGGCTCTGTGCCTCCTCCCCCCAATAAAAGAGAAAACCACCAAATTTTCTCTCCTGTATCATACCTATGACACCCTTCCTAGATCATAATTCTAGAACCAACCTGGTTTCCAGCAGAGATGTCTCCAGGCTGTTGTCAGTCTGCCAGGATCTTTCTGGTCAGGATCCTTAGACTCTGATTTAGCTCTGCACTCTCCAATCTTGCAAAAATATAGCCACAGAGACCTGAGAGCCATGTGGGCTGAAGTTTCCAGGTGGCCTGCGTGTGTTATGATTGTGCCTGGACTCAAAATAAAAACAAACCGACAATCCCTTACCTCCCCCTAGTCAGTGCCAATTTTTAAATAAAATGTCTCGTGGTGATTTATTGCCAATGCAAACTGCCAGACTGGCAGCCCCATTTACCTACTAAGCAGACAAATCCGTAAAAGCTATGTCAACCTTGCCAGTTACCTCATGTATGTTCTAGAAGGCATTCCAAATTTCATGTTTGTTCTCTTACCAGCTTTCTTATTTGTGTACATTAGTAAACAAAATATCTAGATGACCTTAATGGCTTAAGAAAGTGGTCATTCTTCCCTTGGGGACTTCCCTATATCGTCCAAGCTCATTTTCCGTAGATCACACTTTCATTCAGGTAAAAATTGTTGGCCATTGATTACCTGGCTTGAATATCAAGCAGAGATGCAGAACTGAAATAATTTCTTTCCTGCATCTAATGTCATTTCAGAGGCATGTTGCTTCCCCAGGGAGCAAACACCTGCCTTGATGATTCTCAAGAGACTTCTCTTCCTTATTCCTATCCAACTTATGAATAACAGTACCTCTTGTCTAAGGTATAATTTTCTACATGTTGATTTACGTTATGTTTGCTTGCATCCATTTCTGTTATTCCCTATCAATATGATCTATCCCTGCCAGAATAAAGTGCATGAGATTTTTGTATTGCTCTGGTCAAAAGCATTTTTTTCCTATTTAGGAGTAGCAGTTCAAAGAAGACTGATACATATAACACATTTAAAAGGAAAAGAAAAAAATCCAAAGTCATCAATTCCTGTTTCTTTAAAATTACAGACAGGCTGTGCTGACAAGTGAAACTTCCTCCAGTCTTACTTAAGCTGCCCAGAGTGAATAGTTATCAAGACAATGAGGAGAAATTTTTTATGTCTCATCTCCATGCCTCTATGTCATTTGTACACAAACCTCAGAACCGTCTATATTTCATCAACCATTTTCTTCATGTATTATTTAATAAACTGTTTAGAGCATGCCTAATTGCAAACATTTATTATAGAATCCAACCCTAGAAATGTGTGAGAATGTGCTAAATTGTTTGCTACCTAAAGTTTTAATGAGAGTATAATACCTCTGGCCCATATGCTTCAAGAACGTTATCCTTAATTATGTAACATGGGTATTTTACTGATATCTGTTAACTGCTCAAGCAGCTGTGGTTTTCTGCTTTTTTGCACAGCTCAGGAGGAGCAGCAAGTTCAGTTTCCCCTTTTTGGGGGGTTGCAAAATCCATGCCCTAAACAGGTGTGTGCAATCATGAACCACAGTGATGAACCCAAACTGCTGCCTTTCTAAAAATTCCACCAGCCGGTGACACATGCTCGTCAAGGTTGCACAACCTTGTTTTCCACCGGTTATTTTGATGATTCATTCCCCAGTGGGGAGGTGAATTTCAGCCATTGTTACTTTGCTCCTGTTTCTGATAATTACAGGAATCACTTCCTCATTGTGATGATTTCTCTCCCTCTCTCGCTGTCACACTCACTCACTCCCTCTTTCTTTTTTTGAAATGAATTCTGATCTTTTGGAAGGCGCTACCTGGAATGGTTGTTCTCTTACTCACAAGGGCTAAAAGAGGCTTGAAGGTGGAAAACACACATATACACACACACACACACACACCAGAACTCTTCAAATTGTTGCTTCATTGCAGTGAATCTGGATGATATGTAAATAGAAAGTAATCATTCATTAAAAATATAAGAACTCAAACCAATAAGTAAGTGTTACCCACTTCTAAGTAGTGACTTTGGAAAACCACACATTGATTCTCTTGATTGCTGAAGAAATTGTTGTGAAATTAACATCAGAGCCTCCCTCATATTTTTTTAAATGTCAAATGTGACAAATTGTCCTCTTTAAAGGGTGGGTTTGATTTTTGTAAACATCCTAAGTATATCCAGAGCCAAGTCTGCTGATAAATTACTTGAGTCTTCTTTTAAATAAAAATAAGCTTGATCATTAAATAATAAAATTTAGCTCTGTAGGAATAAAAAATAAATCTAAAGAAAATTTTGGGGGGAAAAAAGGTGCGAAAACATTTGTCCAGTGGCAAACATCACTGGATTAAATGTAGTATTCCCAATATGGCTATCCCAGAGAAGACAATATTCTTTTGTAAATTTTGTATGCTTGCTAAAATTATACAATATTATTTTGTCCTCCCATCTCGGTTTTTCTAGAAAATAGAGCAACTCAAATTAATTTATATTTTCTCTAGTAACAATTTTAAAAATACAATAAGGATACTCTGTAGAAATTGTTTTCCTAATTAATGGCACCTGAATAGATACAAAAGTACATCAACCTATTTCATATTGCTCTAAAGGTGTTGATTTTCCTTGTACTAGAAAGTAGTATGTTATAATAATAGCACAAGCTGTGGAATGTGATAATCCAAATATTACTACTTACTGTCTGTCACCTTGAGCAGGTAGCTAGACCTCTAAGAACCTCAGTTTTCTCATCTATTGAATGTAAAAAATAATTTACACTTTGCACAAGTATTGTGAGAATTAAATACACAAAAGACCTCAAACAGAGTTCCTGACACCTAATAGATGCCTAAAACACAGTGACTTTTATGATATTTATTGTTATTATTACACCAATGTTCTCCAGTGGAGTCTGAGCCCCTGAAGGACAAGTACAGTGTCTCAGTCATGTTTGTCACCTGACATCCAGCATAGTGTCTGGCACATAGTAAGGTGCTTTTTTGTTTGTTTTTGTTTTTTATTTTTGGCAGTTTGCCAGTATGAGGATCAAACCCAGGACCAAGTAAGGTTTAATAATTATTTATTGAACTCGGCTGGATACATTCTTCTGAATACAACTAAAATTAAAAATTGAAAATAAAAAGTTGAAGATTTTAAATTGAGTTTATTAAAAAAATAGCTCAAGGGCAAACATGATTTGGTTTATAATATACACCAGGTCCACTGGCAATCAGGAAAAAAATGAATATTATTACATATTTTATAGTAGCTGATTTCTTGATCTAGCCTTTTCCTGCTCTCAGTGTTTTCCTTCAGTGTTTCAAGAACTTTATTTGTTATCAGTGTAAAATTATTTCATTAGAAAAAATTACAAACAAACCTTGATTAGGGGCCTTTAGCCAAGCTAGATAAATTGAGTGGCTAATAGAGCAGAAGTCACAGGTTGGCCCCAGATGGGGAGGTGGTGAGAGGAGAACTTGAGATAGGAAGATCAAGCCACTACTTCTATAATTCTTGGTAAATGCACGGGTGTGGGCTCCCTAAGGGTGGTGAAGCCCTGAAACAAGGTCACACTTCCCCAAACACAAACTCAGTGGGGTGAGGTCTCTTAACCTGCCCCAGGCACAAACCTAATGCTTGGGCCTCCCAAATCAACCATGCAAAATGACTCTCAGATGCATTGGGCACTTAAAAAGCAATTGTTACACAATTAAATTAACAAATATCACTTCATCATCATTTTATCTTTTCCCATATTTTTACTTCATTTCCCTTCTTTCAGACTACACTTTTCAGAAATCAGAAGCCTCTGAAAATGACTCAAAGATGAGACCATCTAAGGCTCAGTAGACAATTGTAGCAGCTGTCCTTTGTGAATCCAAGGCAACTGCTCCACCTCCATAAATTTAAAGGTAGAAATATGGATTGTGTCTTTCAAGTAATATCTTACTGCAGAAGCTGAGAAGATTGTAAGTATCCTATACCAACCAACAGTCAAGTCTACTGAGTCTTGTTGCCTCTCTAGTCTACACCAAAAACAGAAAAGGAAATTTCTATGGGAACAAGTGCACACTCCATAGAATGCATGATGGTGCTCACGGAGCCTTTTCAAAAGGATGAACGATAAGAGTAGCACACACACACAACAATCTTCAGTCTTCACCATCAGTAAAAATTCTCCTTGAATTGTTCACTACTGAATACTACTAGTCTTGCTTCTTCTCAAGCACCTGGTTAGAAAGAACATAAGCAGCACCTTCAGTTTACACATAGGTACCCCTCTTGAAAAACTTTGCTTTGTCACAGCACTTGGAGAAGAAGTTAGATAATCATGTTTAGGAGAATTAGAAACAAGGAACAGAAACTTTTGACTCTTTTTTTTTTCAGTCTTAGGTTGGAATCCCATGACCCAAGATTTTGCAAGTCCTGAAGGAAATTCAGCTCAAGCAACGAAGAGTCTTATGATACATTACCCTGAAATCTCTTAGTAGTTAAACCCCTGATTCATAAAGGAAAATAAGAAAACCAGTAAAACGGAATCCCAGAATTCAGTAGCGAAGAATACATAGCCCAGCTCACCTTACGATTTATCATCCCCTACTCTCTAATCTCATGGTTTGGGACTCCCTTCTGGTAATAACACTTCTCATAATGTATGTATATCTGCTGTGCAGGCTGTGAGCTGCTTTAGAGCAAGAACCAAATCTCACCCTTCCCTGTAACCCCAACTCCTGGCACAGAAATTGACCCAAATGAGACACTCGGCAAATGTTCATTAAATAGATAAATTAAATGGTGGATAAATCTCAGTCTTTATAAAGGGTTTATCTATGAATAACGCCACATTCTGCAATGCAGCAACAAATACTGCCTCGTAAGCAAATATAGTTGAATCTCTCCCATAGAAGCAGGTAGCCAGGCTCTCCTTCCCCTGCCTGTTTTGATATTTACCTCCAATGCCACCCATCCATTGGTGGATTGCCACAAGTGGAGTCTTAAGGACATTCTGCAATGCAGCAACAAATACTGCCTCGTAAGCAAATATAGTTGAATCTCTCCCATAGGAGCAGGTAGCCAGGCTCTCCTTCCCCTGCCTGTCTTCATATTTACCTCCAATGCCACCCATCCATTGGTGGATTGCCACAAGTGGAGTCTTAAGGGTCAGAACTGAGGAAGGAATGGGGTGGGAAATCCCTGTTAAGAGACTCATCTGTCTATCCTTAAAATTCTACTGCTGTAATTGGACTACTGACC